>NC_041005.1:28579169-28718646 GCF_004193775.1 Glycine soja | reverse complement strand
GAACTCAGACCTACGTAGTTCTGGATAACTTGTGAGACTTGAAAAAGCCTCGGTGTTTTCTCCACTAAAATGCAAACATGCTTTAGCAAAGAGACAAATATTCCAACTGATTTAGAGCAGCATATGCTTTTTTGAGTAAAAAAACAATGCGCCTACCGGGGAAGGAGAGTCCGCTGATGAAATCTCCCATAACCATAAATGAGATCTTGGATGTTAGCATTTCGTTTCTAAATGACCATTTAGAGGAAACGCTGGGTTCGACAAAAATAGAAGAAATCCACTCAAAGTGTATCAATCTCGCACAGGTAAGTGTTTCATCCTAATTCCGAACCATAGATATGTCATGACTTGACTTTGCAAATTATTTCCTATCAAACCAAAAATTACATGCGTGATCATGGATCAATAGGGCTTCCCTTGTGTCGCAACCTACCCTTCGGCGGGAGGGCGACGCGTGACTCGCGGGATGCGTGTTCCACGAAAGGAATACGCGCGGAGTCGCCACCCAACGTTTATTTGAGGAAAACGTCGGAAAAATCGGAAAAGACGCGATCTACGAACTTTTAAGTGAAAGGTTCGGGAGTTGTATTTACGCACGGGGAAGGTATTAGCACCCCACACGCCCGTCCCAAGGGACGGCAGCCTTTAATCGAATGTGCAAACATGACTTTGATTTTTATGTTCCCTTTTATGTTCTTATATCCTTTATACCCTTTTTATATTTTCTTTTTTGTGGTCGACAGGTGTTTCCCTTTGCTCCTACGTATTCCTCAATTTGGGATGAGAAAATCAGACCTACGTAGTTCTTTCGGAACAAAGTGTTTGGTTAAGTTATTTTTGTCTTTTTTGCAAAATATGTTTTTATTGAACAAAAGGTCATTTAAGGTGT
The DNA here is from genome assembly GCF_004193775.1 of Glycine soja. Lineage (NCBI taxonomy): Eukaryota > Viridiplantae > Streptophyta > Magnoliopsida > Fabales > Fabaceae > Glycine > Glycine soja. The sequence continues at coordinate 28,717,757 of NC_041005.1, read as the reverse complement.
TGAACCATTAAACGGTCTTTTGATTTCGAAAGGGGAGAAACGTTAAGGCGTTGGACCATTAACGATCTCTTGTTTTTGAAAGGAGAGAAACGTTAAGGCATTGGACCATTAACGATCTCTTGTTTTTGAAAGGAGAGAAACGTTAAGGCATTCGACCATTAACGATCTCTTGGGGTGGTCGACAAAAGCGGGGCTTTTGCTCCTACGTATCCTCAATGAGGAACTCAGACCTACGTAGTTCTTTCTTATCAAGTGATTCTTTTTTATTTTAAGAGGTGATCATTTTAAGGCGTTGGACTTTAAAAATGATCCATTTTACTTAGTGAGAAAATGAAATGACGAACTTCAAAAGCTATTTTTGTGGACGAGCTTGACTAGGTGGATTGATTTTAGCCTTTAGTTTCACTTTAGTTATTAATCAATTCGATTAAGAATGAGAAATCCCAAAGAGAAAACGTCCAATTGATTTTCCGCTTTATTTTACTAAAAGATGTCTTTTTGATTATTATATTATTTTTTTACCTCTTTTTGATTTCCAACGTGGTTACGGCACGACCGAACGGTCGGAATTGATTTTAACCAAAGTTAATGGATAATACAATTCAAACGTTCGGTGGAATTTTATTTTATTTTTAAGTTAAGCGAGAAACGACTTAAGTAAAATGGCTTAAGCACGTTACAGGGGGTATAAAAAGTAAACAAAACGAGAATAGAAATGCACGAAACACAATGTGGACCACTACGGGTACATAGAATGAATCGAAAAGCTTGGTTCGAGGTACTTACCCGTTGAAGATCGAAGAACGATGAAGAACGAATGAAGAACGTCGAAGAACGGTTGAAACCTTTGCGAGATTCCTCACGGAAAACGTTCGAACACCGAGGCTTTTTCAAGTCTCACAAGTTATCCAGAACTACGTAGGTCTGAGTTCCTCATTGGAGGATACGTAGGAGCAAGAGCTTTGCTTTTGTCGGCCGCCCCATAATCTTTGTCATACTGACCCTGAGGTCATGTGACGCGCACCTTTTTGTCATCCAGAGGCGGCGGGCCCGATGACAAGCAGAGACCAAGTTTGGTCATTCTGCACCCATGATACGCGGAGATACCTTACGGTTATCCGCACCTTTTTGTCATCCAGAGGCGGCGGGCCCGATGACAAGCAGAGACCAAGTTTGGTCATTCTGCACCCATGATACGCGGAGATACCTTACGGTTATCCGCACCTTTTTGTCATCCAGAGGCGGCGGGCCCGATGACAAGCAGAGACCAAGTTTGGTCATTCTCCACAAATGATACGCGGAGATACCTTACGGTTATCCGCACCTTTTTGTCATCCAGAGGCGGCGGGCCCGATGACAAGCAGAGACCAAGTTTGGTCATTCTGCACCCATGATACGCGGAGATACCTTATGGTTATTCGCACCCTTTTGTCATCCAGAGGCGGCGGGCCCGATGACAAGCAGAGACCAAGTTTGGTCATTCTGCACCAATGATACGCAGAGATGCCTTATGGTTATTCGCACCCTATTGTCATCCAGAGGCGGCGGGCCCGATGACAAGCAGAGACCAAGTTTGGTCATTCTGCACCCATGATACGCGGAGATGCCTTATGGTTATTCGCACCCTTTTGTCATCCAGAGGCGGCGGGCCCGATGACAAGCAGAGACCAAGTTTGGTCATTCTGCACCCATGATACGCGGAGATACCTTATGGTTATTCGCACCCTTTTGTCATCCAGAGGCGGCGGGCCCGATGACAAGCAGAGACCAAGTTTGGTCATTCTGCACCCATGATACGCGGAGATACCTTATGGTTATTCGCACCCTTTTGTCATCCAGAGGCGGCGGGCCCGATGACAAGCAGAGACCAAGTTTGGTCATTCTGCACCCATGATACGCGGAGATACCTTACGGTTATCCGCACCTTTTTGTCATCCGGAGGCGGCGGGCCCGATGACAAGCAGAGACCAAGTTTGGTCATTCTGCACCCATGATACGCGGAGATACCTTATGGTTATTCGCACCCTTTTGTCATCCAGAGGCGGCGGGCCCGATGACAAGCAGAGACCAAGTTTGGTCATTCTGCACCCATGATACGCGGAGATACCTTATGGTTATTCGCACCCTTTTGTCATCCAGAGGCGGCGGGCCCGATGACAAGCAGAGACCAAGTTTGGTCATTCTGCACCCATGATACGCGGAGATACCTTATGGTTATTCGCACCCTTTTGTCATCCAGAGGCGGCGGGCCCGATGACAAGCAGAGACCAAGTTTGGTCATTCTGCACCCATGATACGCGGAGATACCTTATGGTTATTCGCACCCTTTTGTCATCCAGAGGCGGCGGGCCCGATGACAAGCAGAGACCAAGTTTGGTCATTCTGCACCCATGATACGCGGAGATACCTTATGGTTATTCGCACCCTTTTGTCATCCAGAGGCGGCGGGCCCGATGACAAGCAGAGACCAAGTTTGGTCATTCTGCACCCATGATACGCGGAGATACCTTACGGTTATCCGCACCTTTTTGTCATCCAGAGGCGGCGGGCCCGATGACAAGCAGAGACCAAGTTTGGTCATTCTGCACCCATGATACGCGGAGATACCTTATGGTTATTCGCACCCTTTTGTCATCCAGAGGCGGCGGGCCCGATGACAAGCAGAGACCAAGTTTGGTCATTCTGCACCCATGATACGCGGAGATACCTTATGGTTATTCGCACCCTTTTGTCATCCAGAGGCGGCGGGCCCGATGACAAGCAGAGACCAAGTTTGGTCATTCTGCACCCTTGTATCATCCAGAGGCGGCGGGCCCGATGATACGCGGAAATACCCGAGTGGTTATCCGTATAAACATTCTTTTGCTATCTGTAAGACAGAACGCTTGATAGCATGCAGGGGCTGACACAGTCTTCTGCACCTTTTGTTCCTCCGGGAACAACAAAGTCATTTACATGCGGAAATTTCATGGTCGCCCGCGACTCTCGTCAACCGAGAGGGGCGAAATTAGTGTCATACACTGATTTTCGGGGACCTTTGCTTGATGACATGCGACCATTCTTTGGTCCTTGTGAGATGCTTGGCATCCATCATTAGGCAATTTGTGAAATCCTAGGAACGACAAGTCACGGTCACCCGCGACTCTCGTCAACCGAGAGGAGCGAAATTAGTGTCATACACTGATTTTCGGGGACCTTTGCTTGATGACATGCGACCATTCTTTGGTCCTTGTGAGGTGCTTGGCACCCATCATTAGGCAATTTTTGAAATTTTGGGAACAACAAGTCATTTGCATGTGGAGATTTTATGGTCACCTGCGACTCTCGTCAAACCGAGAGGAACGAAATTAGTGTCTTATCTTTACTTTCCTTTTATCTCCAATAAAAGACAAGTAAAGAGGGGCAACTGTCATACCCTAATTTCGTCCGGGGACCTTTGCTCGATGACGTGCGACCATTCTTTGGTCCTCGTGAGGTGCTTGGCACCCATCATTAGGCAATTTGTGAAATTCCAGGACATGCCGAAAAACCAAAAAAATATTGATGCACAATCCGTAAGTTTCCGTGACACACCGGAAATCAAATGGAAGCATCGTTGCATAATTAAGTGAGGTTCCGTAACATTCCGTAAGTCAAAAAGGGGATGATTATGTAATCCGCAAGGTTCCGTAACATTACGGAAAGAAAACAAGTATCGTTACGAAATTCGTAAGTTTCCGTAACTTTACGAAAAAAGAATCACCAAAAAACAGCAGAGGGGGGTGTACTTAGTAAAAATGGGGGTGCAAATAGCACCCAGGCCCACTTGGGCCCTCTGGAATATTCCTCCAGAAGGCGGTTGCTTCTGGAGGAAGCAACCCTGCTCGCCTGGGCGAGCTGAGCTCGCCTGGGCGAGCTGGGCGGCAACCACCTCCCCTATTTTGCTATAAATAGGGGAGGAAATGAAGAAGGAAGGGGTCCAGCCCCTTAGGCACTTCTCTCTCTTTCGAATTTGCTTGGAAAAATTATTTCCGTGAAGAAAATCTAAGCCGAGGCGCTTCCGAAACGTTTCCGTAACGTTTTCCGTGAGGAATCTCGCAAAGGTTTGAACCGTTCTTCGACGTTCTTCATTCGTTCTTCATCGTTCTTCGATCTTCAACGGGTAAGTACCTCGAACCAAGCTTTTCGATTCATTCTATGTACCCGTAGTGGTCCACATTGTGTTTCGTGCATTTTTATTCTCATTTTGTTTACTTTTTATACCCCCCGTTGACGTGCTTAAGCCATTTTACTTAAGTCGTTTCTCGCTTAACTTAAAAATAAAATAAATTTCCACCGAACGTTTGAATTGTATTATCCATTAACTTCGGTTAAAATAAATTCCGACCGTTCGGTCATGCCGTAACCACGTTGGAAATCAAAAAAGAGGTAAAAAATAATATAAATAATCAAAAAAAACATCTTTTAGTAAAATAAAGCGGAAAATCAATCGGACGTTTTCTCTTTGGGATTTCTCATTCTTAATCGAATTGATTAATAACTAAAGTGAAACTAAGGCTAAAATCAACTCGCCTAGTCAAGCTCGTCCACAAAAATAGGCTTTTGAAGTTCGTCATTTCAATTTCCCACTAAGTAAAATGGATCATTTTTTAAGGTCCAATGCCTTAAGATGATCACCACTTAAGTAAAAAAGAATCACTTGATAGGAAAGAACTACGTAGGTCTAATTTTCTCATCCCAAATTGAGGAATACGTAGGAGCAAAGGGAAACACCCTTGTCGACCACAAAAAAGAAAAAATATAAAAAGGGTATAAAGGATATAAGGACATAAAAGGGAACGTAAAAATCAAAGTCATGTTTGCACATTCGATTAAAGGCTGCCGTCCCTTGGGGCGGACGTGCGGGGTGCCAATACCTTCCCCGTGCGTAAATACAACTCCCGAACCTTTCACTTAAAAGTTCGTAGATCGCGTCTTTTCCGGTTTTTCCGACGTTTTCCTCAAATAAACGTTGGTGGCGACTCCGCGCGTATTCCTTTCGTGGAACACGCATCCCGCGAGTCACGCGTCACCCTCCCGCCGAAGGGTAGGTTGCGACAGGAAGAATCAAAAGAATTCTTAGACTGTGTCGTTTTGAATTCTTTGACAAGGGAGAAGGGAGACACAAAAGAATTCAGGCAGTTAGTCCTTTGTTCTTTTGGAAAAGGGAGAAGAGAGACACAAAAAGAATTCAGGCGGTTAGTCCTTGGCGAATTCTTTTTGGCAAAGGGAGAAGAGAATAAAAAGATGAATAGCACAAGTTTTCAAGGTTTGGAAAACTAGAAAACTTTGGAAAGCTTTTGGTGCAAAGAAGAAGAAGAAGTTCAAAGAGATTCAAGGCTTGCAAAGGATTGTAAGAGATTGATTGGAAAAGTATTCAAGATTCTTGAAATGCCAAACAAAGCCTTGCTTTTATAGACTCTTCATGTCTGGTCAAGACAACCATTTAGAAGAGTTATAACATTTTAGAAAAACTTAAAACCAATTTGAAAAAGTCAAAAACCATTTGAAGAGTTACATCTTTTGATTTTATTCAGAAACAATCACTGGTAATCGATTACCAAATTAGTGTAATCGATTACATAAAGCTTTTATGTGAAAGGATGTGACTCTTCACATTTGAATTTGAATTTCAACGTTCAAAGGCACTGGTAATCGATTACCAAAACATTGTAATCAATTACAGCTTTTTGAAATTAATTGGAATCTTGTAAATTCAATTTGAAAATTTTTTTAAAACAATTTTGCTACTGGTAATCGATTACAGCAGAGAGTAAAAACTCTTTGGTAAACATGTTTTTGAGAAAAATCATGTGCTACTCAATTTTTGAGAAAAAAATTTCATACTTATCTTGATTAAGCCTTCTCTTGATTCTTGAATCTTGATCTTGATTCTTGAGATCTTGAACCTTGAATCTTGATTCTTGACTCTTAACTTTTTCAATCTGGTAATCAATTACCAGAGAGTAAAAACTCTTTGGTAAACATGTTTTGAGAGAAATCATGTGCTACTCAATTTTTGAGAAAAAAATTTCATACTTATCTTGATTAAGCCTTCTCTTGATTCTTGAATCTTGATCTTGATTCTTGAGATCTTGAACCTTGAATCTTGATTCTTGACTCTTAACTTTCTTCTTGAGTCTTGAATTCTTCTTGATTCTATCTTGAACTCTTGACTTGATTCTATCTTTAACTCATGAATTGTTCTTGATTAACTTGAGTTATTCTTTGATTGATCTTTGAGCTTTTTGTCATCATCTTTTGTTATCATCAAAACACCTTTGAATCACCTTTGATTCACCATGAAGCTTTGCTTCTACAGGAAGACCAAGCTCAGAGTAGCTGATGTCCCCTCTTCCTTTGCACCAATAGCTGGCATCCTTGCATCTTCTACTTCAGCCCCACCTCCAGCTTTAGCAGACCCATCTTCTAAGAGCTCCCAAACTTCAAATGCCAAATTGCAAAGCCTATTTGAAGGACAGATTCTCATTATGCAAAGCTTGCAAGAACTGGCTCAGCAAAAGCCAATTATGAGTGTAGAGCAATTCATTGAGAAGGTGGCCTGACCTGGAGCTCAACCTTCTTTTGTGGGGGATAATGAAAGTTTTACAACCGAGGCACCTCAACCACATGAGCTAGAGCCAGAAAACGACCAGTCATCTGAAGCCATCATCTCTAGAGCTGTTGATTTTTCAAAAAGAAGATTAGAAACGAGATCCAATGAGGTTGCTCAGCTTGAGCCAGTGCCAGTATTAGCTTATGCACTAGTTCCAGGGGTGGATCCATCTTCACCTCAGCATGCAACAGACTATTCCACTCCTGTCTTAGAGATACCTGAGGGCCAGACCATACTAGTCCTGACTCTAGACACTTCTCCTCTAGCTATTCCAGTATTACATCTAACAGATGAAGAGGATGTTCAGACACAGGACACCCAGGACCAGTCACAGGAATTGTGATTGATCGAGGCCGTACCCGAATCAAATAAACATGAAAATGCAGTAACTAGGAAGTGATCCTAGGTCGTTTCCCAACGAGCAATGACAAACCAAATGTTCATAATATACTTGCGCAGTAACAGTAATGATTGGGGGGGTTATTTGTTTTGTGATTAAAGAGCAGAACAAGTAAACTGGAATATGAAACTACTAATGTTAAAAACGGGTTGTTTCCTCTGATTCAAAAGCCATTCTCTTATCCTGGGTTATGGAGAATTCGTCCCTAACAGGCAACCACTTAATCCAACCCTATTTCAATTTACTAAGCGAAAATCAACTTAGGGTTGTCAATACATGATTAGGCACCACATACACCAGTTAGCCCTTCATCCATTAAGCATGAACACAAGTTAGGCTCAGAGGCAATTAATCAAACACGAAGCGTGCACTGATTAGTGTTCACAAATTTGGGATAACTGGTGAAGGGAAAACTGCCAGGAAACCACATTACAAACGAAACCTCAAAGAGAGTTGGGCTTTGTCGCAACCTACCCTTCGGCGGGAGGGCGACGCGTGACTCGCGGGATGCGTGTTCCACGAAAGGAATACGCGCGGAGTCGCCACCAACGTTTATTTGAGGAAAACGTCGGAAAAACCGGAAAAGACGCGATCTACGAACTTTTAAGTGAAAGGTTCGGGAGTTGTATTTACGCACGGGGAAGGTATTAGCACCCCACACGTCCGTCACAAGGGATGACAGCCTTTAATCGAATGTGCAAACATGACTTTGATTTTTTATGTTCCCTTTTTATGTCTCTATAACCTTTATACCCTTTTTATATTTTTCTCTTTTTGTGGTCGACAAGGGTGTTTCCCTTTGCTCCTACGTATTCCTCAATTTTGCGATGAGGAAATCAGACCTACGTAGTTCTTTCGGAACAAAGTGTTTGGTTAAGTTATTTTTGTCTTTTTTTGTAAAATATGTTTTTATTGAACAAAAGGTCATTTAAGGTGTTTGGACCATTAAACGGTCTTTTGATTTTGAAAGGAGAGAAACGTTAAGGCGTTGGACCATTAACGACCTCTTGTTTTTGAAAGGAGAGAAACGTTAAGGCATTGGACCATTAACGATCTCTTGGGGTGGTCGACAAAAGCGGGGCTTTTGCTCCTACGTATCCTCAACGAGGAACTCAGACCTACGTAGTTCTTGCTTTTTGTCAAGTGATTCTTTTTTACTTAAGTGGTGATCATTTTAAGGCGTTGGACCTTAAAAATGATCCATTTTACTTAGTGAGAAATTGAAATGACAAACTTCAAAAGCATATTTTTATGGACGAGCTTGACTAGGCGAATTGATTTTAGCCTTTAGTTTCACTTTAGTTATTAATCAATTCGATTAAGAATGAGAAATCCCAAAGAGAAAACGTCCGATTGATTTTCCGCTTTATTTTACTAAAAGATGTCTTTTTGATTATTATATTATTTTTTATCTCTTTTTTGATTTCCAACGTGGTTACGGCACGACCGAACGGTCGGAATTTATTTTAACCGAAGTTAACGGATAATACAATTCAAACGTTCGGTGGAAATTTATTTTATTTTTAAGTTAAGCCAGAAATGACTTAAGTAAAATGGCTTAAGCACGTCAACAGGGGGTATAAAAAGTAAACAAAACGAAAATAAAAATGCACGAAACACAATGTGGACCACTACGGGTACATAGAATGAATCGAAAAGCTTGGTTCGAGGTACTTACCCGTTGAAGATCGAAGAATGACGAAGAACGAATGAAGAACGTCGAAGAACGGTTGAAATCTTTGCGAAATTCCTCACGGAAAACGTTACGGAAACGTTTCGGAAGCGCCTCGGCTTAGATTTTCTTCACGGAAACAATTTTTCCAAGCAAATTCGAAAGAGAGAGAAGTGCCAAAGGGGCTGAACCCTTTTCTTCTTCACTTCCTCCCCTATTTATAGCAAAATAGGGGAGGTGGTTGCCGCCCAGCTCGCCCAGGCGAGCTCAGCTCGCCCAGGCGAGCCAGGTTGCTTCCTCCAGAAGCAACAGCCTTCTGGAGGAATATTCTGGAGGGTCCAAGTGGGCCTGGGTGCTATTTGCACCCCCATTTTTACTAAGTACACCCCCCTCTGCTTTTTTTTGGTGATTCTTTTTTCGTAAAGTTACGGAAACTTACGAATTTCGTAACGATACTTGTTTTCTTTCTGTAATGTTACGGAACCTTGCGGATTACATAATCATCCCCTTTTTGACTTACGGAATGTTACGGAACCTCACTTAATTATGCAACGATGCTTCCATTTGATTTCCGGTGTGTCACGGAAACTTACGGATTGTGCATCAATATTTTTTGGTTTTTCGGCATGTCCTGGAATTTCACAAATTGCCTAATGATGGGTACCAAGCACCTCACAAGGACCAAAGAAAGGTCGCATGTCATCAAGCAAAGGTCCCCGGACGAAATTAGGGTATGACAGTTGCCCCTCTTTACTTGTCTTTTACTGGAGATAAAAGGAAAGTAAAGATAAGACACTAATTTCGTTCCTCTCAATTTGACGAGAGTCGCGGGTGACCATAAAATCTCCACATGCAAATGACTTGTTGTTCCCGGATTTTCACAAATTGCCTAATGATGGGTGCCAAGCACCTCACAAGGACCAAAGAAAGGTCGCATGTCATCAAGCAAAGGTCCCCGGACGAAAATTAGTGTATGACACTAATTTCGCTCCTCTCGGTTGACGAGAGTCGCGGGTGACCATGACTTGTCATTCCCAGATTTTCACAAATTGCCTAATGATGGGTGCCAAGCACCTCACAAGGACCAAAGAAAGGTCGCATGTCATCAAGCAAAGGTCCCCGGACGAAAATTAGTGTATGACACTAATTTCGCTCCTCTCGGTTGACGAGAGTCGCGGGTGACCATGACTTGTCGTTCCCGGATTTTCACAAATTGCCTAATGATGGGTGCCAAGCACCTCGCAAGGACCAAAGAAAGGTCGCATGTCATCAAGCAAAGGTCCCCGGACGAAAACTAGTGTATGACACTAATTTCGCTCCTCTCGGTTGACGAGAGTCGCGGGCGACCATGAAATTTCCGCATGTAAATGACTTGTTGTTCCCGGAGGAACAAAAGGTGCAGAAGACTATGTCAGCCTCTGCATGCTATCAAGCGTTCTGTCTTACAGATAGCAAAAGAATGTTTATACGGATAACCACTCGGGTATTTCCGCGTATCATCGGGCCCGCCGCCTCTGGATGACACAAGGGTGCGGATAACCGTAAGGTATCTCCGCGTATCATCGGGCCCGCCGCCTCTGGATGACACAAGGGTGCAGAATGACCAAATTTTGTCTCTGCTTGTCATCGGGCCCGCTGCCTCTAGATGACAAAAGGGTGCGGATAACCGTAAGGTATCTCCGCGTATCATCGGGCCCGCCGCCTCTGGATGACACAAGGGTGCAGATAACCGTAAGGTATCTCCGCGTATCATCGGGCCCGCCGCCTCTGGATGATACAAGGGTGCATAATGACCAAATTTTGTCTCTGCTTGTCATCGGGCCCGCCGCCTCTGGATGACAAAAGGGTGCGGATAACCGTAAGGTATCTCCGCATATCATCGGGCCCGCCGCCTCTGGATGACACAAGGGTGCATGTCACATGACCTCAGGGTCAGTATGACAAAGATTATGGGGCGGCCGACAAAAGCAAGGCTCTTGCTCCTACGTATCCTCCAATGAGGAACTCAGACCTACGTAGTTCTAGATAACTTGTGAGACTTGAAAAGTCTCCATTGGAAAATGCTGACATCTCCGGAAAGGGCACAGATGACCACATTGGCCTCTGCTCGTCAATCACACTTGGGGTTACTGAATGACGAGGTGCGGATAACCGTAAGGTGCCTCCGCGGGTTACCAGCTCTTGGGTCATGGCAACAAAAAGCGGTGCGGTCGACAAAAGCGAGGCTCTTGCTCCTACGTATCCCCCAATGAGGAACTCAGACCTACGTAGTTCTGGATAATTTGTGAGACTTGAAAAAGTCTTGGTGTTTTCTTCGCTAAAATGCAAACATGCTAAGTAAAGAGATAAATATTCCAACTGATTAGAGCAGCATACGCTTTTTTGAGTGAAAAACAATGCGTTTACCGGGGAAGGAGAGTCTGCTGATGAAATCCCCCATAACCTTAACTGAGATTTTGGATGTTAGCATTTCGTTTCTAAATGAACATTTAGAGGAAACACTGGGTTCGACAAAATAGAAGAAAATCACTCAAAGTGTATCAATCCCGCACAGGTAAGTGTTTCATCCTAATTCCGAACCATAGATATATCATGACTTGACTTTGCAAATTATTTCCTATCAAATCAAAAATTACATGCGTGATCATGGATCAAATAGGACTTCCCTTGGGAATGGGTTCTTTTGGGGAGTTTTTCGGTTTTTGATTATTTTTGGCTTTTGATTTTTTGTTGGCTTTTCCTTTTCTGTTTTTGTTTAGTGTGGGGCGAAAAAGTCGCTTGCGCACTGATTTTGGTTGGCAATTAAAGGGAGAAGACCATTTTAGGTCATGGTTTCCTTTCCTTCTTTTTGTTCATTTGGTGACAATTCTGTATTGTTCAGATATTGTCCGGTCTAAAGACCTCTCTGCACATTTCTTCTGGTTTCTTTGACCAGGAGTTTTCTTCTTTTTTTTTTCTTTACTTTCTCCCATTCTTTGGTTGGGACTTTTCTTTCTTTTCTTTTTTCTTTCTCCCTCTCTTTGATTGGGAATTTCCTTGTTTCCATTTTTCCTTTGATTGGAAATTTTCCATCTCTTCTTTTTTTGCTTTCTCTTTGATTGGAAATTTTCCTTCTCTTTTCCTTTGATTGGAAATTTTCCTTCTCTTCTTTTTTGCTTCCGAGGGTAAGGATTGACATTCTCACCCTGGGTCAAGGTTTATGGTGAGTCAGGATTTTGGCTCAAGACTTGTAGAATGGCTAGGCATGGTACATATCAGGGTTTGGTTTGGTTCAAGGATAAAAGGGATGCCCCACATTATTTCCATGACACAAATGCAAAAATGATGATTTGGAAATTTTATGCAAAACTGGTCATGCATGCATCTATGTGGACACTCAAATGTCAAATTTTTATGGTCATGTGATGCTAGGGCTCAGGATTCATTTCCTCTATTTTAAATCAACCCAATGTTTCCAAAATATGTTCTTTTATCCATTTGTGCATTCATCCGAGTCCATTTTGGGTGTCCGAAAAAATTTTCACAGCATTCACCCTTCAGGTATATACACATTTTTTTTCAAAAACTAGCTATGATCAGCGAATTTTTCTTTAAAGAAAAGTTGGAAGTCATCTCTTTTCAAAAGCATGTCGGTTTTTCAGCTAAACAACTTATTTTTCTTTTTCCATCTTTTTTTTTCTTTTTTTTTTCATTTGTTCATTTTTTTTCTCATTTGTTTTTTTTCCTTCTTTTTTTTTATGAGGTATTTTGCTACCTAAACATGTGTATATTTTTGTGAGGTATTTTTGCTATATACATGCATATCCAAGGTATCTTGCTACCTAAACATACATATATATATTTTGTGAGGTATCTTTTTGCTACATACATGCATATCCAAGGTATCTTGCAACCTAAACATACATATATATATTTTGTGAGGTATCTTTTTGCTACATACATGCATATCTAAGGTATCTTGCTACCTAAACATACATATATATATTTTGTGAAGTGTGTTTTTGTTTACATACATGCATATCTAAGGTATCTTTCTACCTAAACATACATATATATATTTTGTGAGGTATGACTACCTTCCGAGCCTGTGCTCGTTTTATTTAAATTCCTAGGATCATGAGCAACTAGGTGTGTCCTACTATGAAAAGTGATCAAATAACAAGCATAGATTCAAAAGGTACTAGGTTGCCTCCTAGTAGCGCTTCTTTAACGTCTTTAGCTGGACGCCTTATGACTTGTCAGTCACTGACCTAGTACTTTGCTTACCTTTGGCTTTGGACTTGGTAGCCTGCTGGTCGGCCATGTGTCGTAGGCAACGCTCTAACCTTTTTGCGGATGAGCTGAGGTGAACTCTAGAGGTGGTGGCGGTGTGTCTATTGCCCGCTACCGGCCATCCCAATGCTGCTGTGGTGTTTCGCCCTGCGCCTGCCTGGGGGCGCAGTACTTCTTGATGAAAGCTCGATTGGTAGGGGGGTCTGATGACTTTGCTGGGGGCGACAGACACTCCGTAGAACTGACAGAGACCCGTAATTAGAGCTTGACAACTCCAAGACCCTGTTGGACTTCTTCGGGTCCACTGGGTGTCTTGCAGGCGCAATCCCTGCAAACAATAGATGAAATCAGAAATCAGTTGAGCGATGTGCATACTTACCTATGATGATGTGACCTTGCCGCGGGGGGGGTACGGGCATCCTGTAGGACTGATAGAGGCCCGTTACCAGAGCTGGAAACCCCAGGGCCCTGCCTGACTTTTCCGGGTCCACTGGGTGTCTTTGTGGGTGCAATCCCTGCAAACAATAGATGGTATCAGAAATCAGTTGAACCATATGCATACTTACCCATGTCGGGACGACACAGACCAACTGATACTTTTGCAGGGGGAGATTGGCATTGCGGTCGCTGGGCAGAATGTTGCTAAGTAGCAATGTCATCTATATCTGTGTAAGAGTGGTCATGTTGGTGCGCATGATCTGCACTCGTCTCTTTGCAGCGGCACGGGTGAAATCTTTCCCCGGTATGCATAGTAGCTGTGTGATAGCCTCCCTCTCTGGTTGTGCTCGCATAGTTGGCCCTCCTCCAATATCAGGGGGTGGCCCAGGAACCGTTAAAAGGAAACTACTGGTCCCTTAACCGGAAGTGCAAGTCTCGGTTAAGCATTTAAGGACAGAGGACCTTAAATTATCTTAAGGTGTGGATATGGAGCCCACTGAAAGTGAGGACGCGTAGCCCTCTAAAGGCGAGGGCGTGTCGCCTTTTGAAGGCGAGGGAGTGTAGTCCTATGATGGCGAGGACATGCAATCCTCTAAAGGTGAGGGCATGTCCCTCTTTGAAAATGGGGGACATGTAGTCCTCTGAAGGTGAGGGCGTGTAGCCCTACAAAGGTGAAGGTACATGACCCTTTGAAGGCGAGGACGTGTAGTCCTTTGAAGGCGAGGACGTGTAGTCCTCTGAAGGTGAGGGCGTGCAGCCCTCTGTTGGAGAGGACGTGTAGTCCTCCAAAGGTGAGGGCGTGTAGCCCTACGAAGGTGAGGACATGCAGTCCTCTGATGGCGAGGGCGTGTAGCCCTTTGAAGGTGAGGACATGCAGTCCTCTAATGGCGAGGGTGTGTAGCCCTCTGAAGGTGAGGACGTGTGATCCTCTAAAGGTGAGGGCGTGTAGCCCTATGAAGGTGAGGACATGCAGTCCTCTGATGGCGAGGGCGTGTAGCCCTCTGAAGGTGAGGACATGCAGTCCTCTGATGGCGAGGGCGTGTAGCCCTCTGGAGGTGAGGACATGCAGTCTGTAACATCCTGGAAATTCTACCCGGAATTTTCGAAAACGATGTATTTTGAATGATTATATATATATATATATATAAGTATTGTTCCGTGTATATGTATAGATATGTTCTTGGTAGAAATAGGAATAGTGGGGGCAAAATATGCGGGTTGGACTAATTAAGGGAGAGAAATCCATAACTGGGAGGTTATGGGTTAATTCCTAATTAATTAGTTAAAAATCATCGTTTTGCGTGCGACTTAGAATTTAACGAAACCAACCTCTGAACCACGCTCGGGGTTTTATTCTGAGCGTTTTGATATATATATTGCTTACTTTCGAAAACTGGCCCCGACGGACGCAGAGAAACGCGAGAAACTGGAACCAGAGAAATGGCACGCAAACCGAGGCAGGATTTTAGCGTTTCAAAGGTCAGATTTTCCTCACTTTTGTGACTGAGTATGGGTCACAGTCAAAAAGAGAAAGTGGGCCCTTTTTGCTCCAATCAAATAGGGACATGTGGCAAAGCTTGAATAAAATAATAAGAAAAGAGGAAAAAGCCTTTTAAACACCAAAAAGCAACTCTCTCTCTCTTCACTCAGCCCTCATTTTTTTCAGACAGCTTTCTCTCTCCCTCACGTTGCCTTTCTTCCTCCCTCATTCTCCATTGAAGCTCCACACAAAGCTTCAACCTTTGGCCATCATTTTTGCCCCAAATCGTGAAAGGAGAGCATTTTCGGGGTCGTGAAGTGCGTGGCTACGAGTGGGACTTCGAAAATTCAGGTTTGGGTGGACTTCTTTCCCTCTTGATTTTCGTGGGTATGGGGTTTTGGGAGATATGAGGGGTAGTTTTGTTAGTTTTCTGCTGTGTGATGATTATTTGTGAAGACATTTGTGGAAAGCTTGTCGAAATTGCCATGTTTGGATGAGTTAGACATACCCATTCTGTTTTAGGGTTTTTGTGATGATGTTTGTGATGTTTATATGCTGAAATTGCTGATGGAAAACTGTTAGAGATGAAGGGTAGAACTAACCTAGGGTTAGAAAGTGAGAATGTGATGTTATGAGTGGAAAAAGAGTGAGACCTTGAGAGTTGGAAGGCTAAGTCTGAATTCTGTGGTAAATGGAGGTTAAAGTGAGCTAATACTAGCTTGAAATGTCATTTAGGACATGTGAGAAAGGTTAGGCTGAGCTAGAGAGAAAAACAAATGACCAAAGTGAACCAAGAGCCATTTCTAGGGCAAAATTTGGGTGTTGAAGAGTCAAATTTTGATTCGGTGAGATTTTAGGTGTAAATCCAGCTTGATCAAGTCTAAATAGATGTTATGGACTGGTGTGAGGTGAGAGTTTGCTTCAAATTTACCTCATTCTAAATTTCACCTTTCAAACCTAGAAAAGCCATTGAATTGAGGGGTTTTGGACACCTAGATTTTGTGTTGTTGTGGTTTGAAGCTTGGCTTTGGTTTAGACATGTTTGATACATGATTTGGGACTTGTAGGATTTGATTTGAGCAAGATTGGATGAGGGGAAGTGTGATTTTCGAAATCTGCACTTATGCAGAATTTTGCTGTCAAAATAGGTGCAGCAGGATTTTAGCTTGGTGCAGAAAATGCTTGTGTGTGGTTGGCTGTGGAAAGAGTAGTACAGAATGAGTTCTGGATGTTTGCTAGTAGATCCCAACGGTCAAAATGTAGGCTTATGTACTAGAGACTTCCAGTAAAAATTTGGAGTCGATCCAACGGTTAACGAATTGGATCGAAGGAATTGTTACTGGGGTCTTTGAGTGGGGAAAAGCTGTGATTTTTGGTTGGTGTTTTGGCAGAGTTTTCTGCCTTTGCTCTGTTTTGCTTGGCTGTGATAGCTTGTGCTGTGTGAATGTTGTTTTGCTTGGATGTTGTGGAAGCTTGGGAGGATTGATGGGGACCCGGTGTTGAGAGAAACGAGGATATGGGCTACGTGGGAGTACGTGAGCTCAGTTGGAGGTGGGCAACAGGGGATGGTGGGTTTATGCGCGCATTGTGGATGTGGAAAACTTGTTGTGCACCATCGCCCGACCGCCACCTAGTACCACATGTGATGGGTACCCCATAATCCTACAAGCTTGAGATGAGGAAGTGTTGAAGGGTGAAACTTCCTGCCTTTATTGTTGACCACAGAGTGGTACCTGGAGATATGTCGCGGGGGTCAGGAGACCTTGGGGACGTCAGGTGGGGTGCTATTGCCCAAAACCAAGCTTGACCAATCCCGACCCAACCCGGGCATAGTCGGTCAGTGAGAACCTGTGATGTACCTAAACAGGCGAGCTCCTGGCAGTCAACAGATAAAAGGAAAACAAGACCACAAAGCAAGGAGGCTTGTGGTAGCTGGCCAGCTGTGAATTTTGTGTGATATGTGGAGTATGGTCTCTGGTAATCGATTACCAAGGGTGGGTAATCGATTACAAGGCTTAAAAATGAAGACAGGGGGCTAAGATGGTCTCTGGTAATCGATTACCAGGGGATGTAATCGATTACCAGGCTTGAAAACGAGGTCAGGAAGCTAAGGAAGCCTCTGGTAATCGATTACCAAGGGGTGTAATCGATTACCAGGCTTAAAAAGGGAACTGGGAGTTGATGGAAGCCTCTGGTAATCGATTACCAACCTGTGTAATCGATTACACAGAGGAATGGGTCACTGGTAATCGATTACCAGGCATGTGTAATCGATTACACAGTGTATTATTGCATATTTCATGTCCTGAGGCTGTGTAATTCAAGTTTAGCCTCTGGTAATCGATTACCAAGGCTGTGTAATCGATTACCAGAGATGGAAAGCCTTAAAATACCCCTTTTATTGCATGTAGTGTTTATGAGACGCATCGTGTGCAGCACAGTTAGATTCTTGTGAAAGAGTCTACCCCTTTCTCTTCTTTCTTGTAGATCGTGATGGCGGCGCAGCTAATCCGTGATCGAGTAGAGATGGAGTGCCTAGAGGGAGCTTGGGAGACCCTCGAAGGCAACACGAGGTGCCGATTTCGGGGCACCATTCGATTCACGGCTACTTCTTTGGTGCATCCAGATGAACCTGCACGGACGCTTCAGCGCACTGTGGAGTGGATACTACCCACGCCTACACCATATCGTCTAGTGGAGCCCGTTCAAGTGATCGAGGTAACGTCATCCGAGGAAGACCCTGAGGAGGACCTAGAGGAGCTACCTCCTGAGCCTGCTGTGGATGCCCTTGACTTTCTAGAGGGTGATGAGGATCCACTTCTTGAGGTGGATTCTCCCGAGGAAGTCATGTCGGCATCTGAGGCAGACTCTACGGAGGATAGCGGCCCGAGGGAGATGGCGATCAGCGGAGGCTCTTCATCCTAGTGGACAGCTTTTTGGATTAGTTTTGTATACTTTTTGAGGGTGGGTGTATCTAGGACTAACTGTTAGGTTTACTCTTTTGTTTTTGTATGGGTAGACCTGATGTATAGGCATTTGATGATTGTATACATGTGGCTGAAGCCACCACTATGGACACCTTTGCTCTGGATGACACTATATATATTTTGTAAAACTCCCATATTTTGGACAGCTTTAAATGATGAATGCATTTATGATCGATCTTGTTATCTGAAAAGAAATCATTAGCAACTTTATTTGTAAAAGAGTTTATCGACTGTATTTTACCCTTTTTTTTCACGTGACGACCTAAAGTAATGGCTGGTATATTCTTCCTTTTGAAACAGCAAAATAATTTAGAGAATTATGAGCGGTAAGAAAGAAATGACTCCGAATAGAGTTGTGAACTGGCCATTCAGGACTTTATAGTGAGGATTTTCCTTCTAAACCTAGTTATAGTGAAAAGAGAAAGAAATGAAAAAGAAAAAGAAAAAAAAAAATTTACCATGGTTTTTGTTATTTAAATTATTACTATTAAACCAGTCATTAATTTAGGGACGCCACAAACGGTGGTATCAGAGCAAAAGTTGGATTCTAGTGAACCTGTTATGGTCTTGCTGTGTGAATGCTGTGTATCTCTGAAACTTGGATGTAGGTTTCGGGGAGTGACGTTAAGTCACACATTGTGGGTATTTCTGCCTTATTGTCTTGAGCATGGATGTGTGGCTGATTCATAGGGTTGTTGTGTGTATGAGTATGTATAAAGAGAAGGATGTTGTTATAACTGTCATAGCCTGTGTGGTACACTCTCTCATTAGGATTTCTTGGGTGCTAATAGTTTCCCTACAGGATAGGTATGGCAGGACGTGGTAGGGATCAGAACCGTGACGTCCTTGACCGCATCACCGCTGTGCTGGAAACTCTAGTGCAGGAACGTGATGTGGAGCCGGCGGAGTATCGGGGACTCATGGCTTTCCGTAAGAACCAACCGCCAAAGTTCAGTGGAGACTATGATCCGGAAGGTGCTAGGTTGTGGTTAGCTGAGACGGAAAAGATTTTCGAGGCGATGGGTTGCCTTGAGGAGCATAAGGTTCTTTATGCGACATTTATGCTCCAAGGGGAGGCTGAAAATTGGTGGAAGTTCGTGAAGCCTTCATTTGTTGCACCTGGAGGTGTGATTCCTTGGAATGCCTTCAAGGACAAATTCCTGGAGAATTACTTCCCACGAGATCTCAGGAAGCGGAAGGCGAGGGAATTTCTGGATTTGAAGCAAGGAAACATGTCTGTTGGGGAGTACACGGCTAAGTTTAATGAGCTTCTGCAGTATTGGCCTCAATACCAAGATGCTCGGAATGAGGAAGATTTATGTGCTCAGTTTGAGAATGGGCTTCGGTTGGAGATCCAACAGGCGGTTAGTTATATGCAGATCACGGATTTTAATCAGTTGGTGACAAAGTGCAGGATTTTCGAAGATAAGATGAAGGAGAGGCAAGCTAGAGGCGTTGGAGGACCTCAGAGAAACCATCCTTTTAAGGGGAATGATAACAAGAGGATGAAGCCGTATGCTAGCAGCAAGGGGAAGCAACCTATGGCTACCTCCAACACGAGCCAGTCAAGGGGGACTGGGGTACAATGCTTTCAGTGTGGAGGACCGCATCTTAAGAGGAATTGCCCACAGCTCCAGCAGACACAGGAGAACCGTTGTTATGTGTGTGGCAAAGTGGGCCATTATGCTCGAGAATGTAGGGCAACCGGGAGACCGACAGTGACCGCCAATTCCAACACCGTTAATCGTGGACCCACTAATTCCACAAGGAGCGGTAATGTTAGCAACAACAACATTAGTGGTGGAAGACCAAAAGTACCCTCTCGGGTATTTGCTATGAGTGGTTCAGAAGCGGCTGCCTCCGACGATTTGATACGGGGTAAGTGTTTGATTGCTGATAAACTACTAGATGTACTTTATGATTCAGGTGCCACGCATTCTTTCATATCTCATGCATGTGTGGAGAGGTTGGGGTTATGTGCGACGGAGTTGCCATATGATATGGTGGTGTCTACTCCGACGAGCGAGCCTGTAACCACCTCTCGGGTGTGTTTGAAGTGTCCCATAATTGTTGAGGGTCGATCTTTTATGGCGGATTTGATTTGCCTACCTTTAGCTCATCTAGATGTGATCTTGGGGATGGATTGGTTATCTACTAACCATATCTCTCTAGACTGTAAGGAGAAGATGTTAGTGTTTGGTGGAGATGTAGTTCCAAGTGAATCTTTAAAAGGGGATGCAGCCAACGAAGGAACGGGGGATGTTCGAACTTACATGATGTTGTTCTCTATGTATGTGGAAGAGGACGCGGAAGTTAGTTGTATACCGGTGGTGTCAGAATTTCCAGAAGTTTTTCCGGATGATGTTTGTGAATTGCCACCTGAGAGGGAAGTGGAATTCATTATTGACTTGGTGCCTGGGGCGAATCCAGTGTCGATTGCGCCTTATAGAATGTCTCCGGTGGAACTAGCAGAGGTGAAGGCACAAGTACAGGACCTTTTGAGCAAACAATTTGTTCGTCCAAGCGCATCACCGTGGGGAGCGCCGGTCTTGTTGGTTAAAAAGAAGGATGGCAGTATGAGGATGTGTGTGGACTACCGGCAGTTAAACAAGGTCACTATCAAGAACAAATATCCTCTACCAAGGATAGATGATTTGATTGACCAATTGAGGGGAGCGACGGTATTTTCGAAGATCGATCTGCGATCGGGGTATCATCAAATCCGAGTTAAGAAGGAAGATATCCCAAAGACTGCGTTTCGGACTCGGTATGGGCACTACGAGTATTTAGTCATGCCATTTGGAGTGACTAATGCTCCTGCCATTTTCATGGACTATATGAACCGTATATTCCATGATTACTTGGATCAGTTCGTGGTTGTGTTCATTGATGATATCCTAGTGTATTCGAGGAATAAGGAGGAGCATGAGAAGCACTTGAGGATTGTGTTGCATATTCTGAGGGATAGGAAGCTGTTCGCCAAACTGTCAAAATGTGACTTTTGGTTGGAGAAAGTGCAGTTTTTAGGGCACGTGATTTCTAAGGACGGGGTTGCGGTGGATCCGAACAAGGTGGAGTCGGTTATGGAGTGGCAACAACCGACAACTCCAACGGAGGTTCGAAGCTTCTTGGGGTTGGCAGGCTATTATAGAAAGTTCATTGAGGGATTTTCTAAATTGGCATTGCCCCTAACTAAGTTGACTCGTAAGAATGAGAAGTTTGTCTGGAATGAGGAGTGTGATCAAAGTTTCCAGGAGTTGAAGAGGCGGTTGACGACAGCTCCAGTGTTAATTTTGCCCGACCCTAAAAGAACATTTGAAGTGTATTGCGATGCAAGCGGGCAAGGCTTAGGGTGTGTGTTGATGCAAGAGGGAAGAGTAGTGGCGTATGCTTCACGTCAATTACGTCCTCATGAAGTTAACTATCCGACTCATGACTTGGAACTAGCAGCGGTGGTTTTTGCCTTAAAGATTTGGAGGCATTATTTATACGGTACTCGTTTTGAAGTTTTCAGTGATCACAAGAGTCTCAAATACTTGTTCGATCAGAAGGAACTCAATATGAGACAACGAAGATGGATGGAGTTCCTCAAGGACTATGATTTTGGACTTTCCTACCATCCAGGAAAGGCTAATGTAGTGGCCGATGCGCTAAGCCGGAAATCTTTACATGTTGCGACTATGATGAGTTTGGAGCAGAGATTGATAGAGGAGTTCCGAGATTTGAATCTAGCAATTGAGGTGCGACCCAAGAGCTTATTTGTGGGAGCATTGCAGATCACCAATGAATTTGTAGATCACATACGCGAGGCTCAAGGGGATGACCCATTTTTACAAGGCAGGGTGTTGGAAATAATGGGGGATAAGGGTGTGGAGTTTGAGAAGGATACAACCGGGTTAATTAGATTCAAGGGGAGGATATGTGTGCCATCTCTAGATGATTTGAAAGTTAAGATTTTGGAGGAAGCACATAAGAGTCGTCTTAGTTTCCATCCAGGAATGACTAAGATGTACCAAGATTTGAAGAGAAGTTTTTGGTGGCATGGCATGAAGAAAGATGTAGCTGAATATGTAGCAAGATGTTTGACATGTCAAAAGGCTAAGGTTGAGCACCAACGACCATCGGGAGAATTGAAGCCATTGGAGATTCCGGAATGGAAATGGGAGAACATATCTATGGATTTTGTATCTAGTTTACCCAAGACTAGTCGTGGACATGATGCTGTGTGGGTCATAGTAGATCGACTCACCAAATCTGCTCATTTTATCCCAGTGAATATGAAATATAGAATGGAGAAACTCGTGGAGTTGTACATCAAGGAAGTAGTAAGGTTGCATGGAATTCCTTCTAGTATTGTATCTGACAGGGATCCGAGGTTCACTTCGCGATTTTGGACGAGTCTACATGAAGCCTTGGGGACAAAGCTGAAGCTTAGTTCAGCTTATCATCCTCAAACAGATGGTCAGACTGAACGAACCATTCAGACTCTAGAGGATCTACTTCGGGCGTGTATTATAGAGCAACAAGGTAGCTGGATGGATTGTTTGCCATTGATTGAGTTTACTTACAACAATAGCTACCAAGCCAGTATTGGTATGGCTCCTTTTGAAGCTTTATATGGACGAAAGTGCAAAACTCCTATTTGTTGGTATGATGATGGAGAAGCGGTACTTCTTGGACCTGAAATGCTACAACAGATTAACGAACAAGTGAAGTTGATTCGAGGGAAGATAAAAGCATCTCAGGATAGGCAGAAGAGCTATTATGATAGAAGGAGGAAGCCACTAGATTTTCAGGAAGGAGAGCATGTGTTTTTGAAGGTTTCTCCCGTAACCGGAGTCGGAAGAGCTCTCAAGGCTAGGAAGTTGACACCCAAGTATCTAGGTCCATATCAGATTTTGAAGAAGATTGGGCCTGTAGCTTATCATATCGCCTTACCTCCGAGTTTATCGAATTTGCACCCTGTGTTCCATGTCTCTCAGCTGAGACGATACAACCCGGATCCATCACATATTCTTGCAGTGGACGAGGTACAGGTGAAGGATAACCTCACCTATAAAGCACAACCTCAGAAGATCACTGACCGAAGAATGAAGTCGTTGAGAGGAAAGGAGATCGCATTGGTGAAGGTGCAATGGGGAACCGATGAGGGTGATTCTACATGGGAGTTGGAAGTTAGGATGAGAGAATTGTACCCAAGTTTGTTCATAGAGTAGTTAATTTCGGGGACGAAATTCCTAAAAGGGTGGGAGTATTGTAACATCCTGGAAATTCTACCCGGAATTTTCGAAAACGATGTATTTTGAATGATTATATATATATATATATATAAGTATTGTTCCGTGTATATGTATAGATATGTTCTTGGTAGAAATAGGAATAGTGGGGGCAAAATATGCGGGTTGGACTAATTAAGGGAGAGAAATCCATAACTGGGAGGTTATGGGTTAATTCCTAATTAATTAGTTAAAAATCATCGTTTTGCGTGCGACTTAGAATTTAACGAAACCAACCTCTGAACCACGCTCGGGGTTTTATTCTGAGCGTTTTGATATATATATTGCTTACTTTCGAAAACTGGCCCCGACGGACGCAGAGAAACGCGAGAAACTGGAACCAGAGAAATGGCACGCAAACCGAGGCAGGATTTTAGCGTTTCAAAGGTCAGATTTTCCTCACTTTTGTGACTGAGTATGGGTCACAGTCAAAAAGAGAAAGTGGGCCCTTTTTGCTCCAATCAAATAGGGACATGTGGCAAAGCTTGAATAAAATAATAAGAAAAGAGGAAAAAGCCTTTTAAACACCAAAAAGCAACTCTCTCTCTCTTCACTCAGCCCTCATTTTTTTCAGACAGCTTTCTCTCTCCCTCACGTTGCCTTTCTTCCTCCCTCATTCTCCATTGAAGCTCCACACAAAGCTTCAACCTTTGGCCATCATTTTTGCCCCAAATCGTGAAAGGAGAGCATTTTCGGGGTCGTGAAGTGCGTGGCTACGAGTGGGACTTCGAAAATTCAGGTTTGGGTGGACTTCTTTCCCTCTTGATTTTCGTGGGTATGGGGTTTTGGGAGATATGAGGGGTAGTTTTGTTAGTTTTCTGCTGTGTGATGATTATTTGTGAAGACATTTGTGGAAAGCTTGTCGAAATTGCCATGTTTGGATGAGTTAGACATACCCATTCTGTTTTAGGGTTTTTGTGATGATGTTTGTGATGTTTATATGCTGAAATTGCTGATGGAAAACTGTTAGAGATGAAGGGTAGAACTAACCTAGGGTTAGAAAGTGAGAATGTGATGTTATGAGTGGAAAAAGAGTGAGACCTTGAGAGTTGGAAGGCTAAGTCTGAATTCTGTGGTAAATGGAGGTTAAAGTGAGCTAATACTAGCTTGAAATGTCATTTAGGACATGTGAGAAAGGTTAGGCTGAGCTAGAGAGAAAAACAAATGACCAAAGTGAACCAAGAGCCATTTCTAGGGCAAAATTTGGGTGTTGAAGAGTCAAATTTTGATTCGGTGAGATTTTAGGTGTAAATCCAGCTTGATCAAGTCTAAATAGATGTTATGGACTGGTGTGAGGTGAGAGTTTGCTTCAAATTTACCTCATTCTAAATTTCACCTTTCAAACCTAGAAAAGCCATTGAATTGAGGGGTTTTGGACACCTAGATTTTGTGTTGTTGTGGTTTGAAGCTTGGCTTTGGTTTAGACATGTTTGATACATGATTTGGGACTTGTAGGATTTGATTTGAGCAAGATTGGATGAGGGGAAGTGTGATTTTCGAAATCTGCACTTATGCAGAATTTTGCTGTCAAAATAGGTGCAGCAGGATTTTAGCTTGGTGCAGAAAATGCTTGTGTGTGGTTGGCTGTGGAAAGAGTAGTACAGAATGAGTTCTGGATGTTTGCTAGTAGATCCCAACGGTCAAAATGTAGGCTTATGTACTAGAGACTTCCAGTAAAAATTTGGAGTCGATCCAACGGTTAACGAATTGGATCGAAGGAATTGTTACTGGGGTCTTTGAGTGGGGAAAAGCTGTGATTTTTGGTTGGTGTTTTGGCAGAGTTTTCTGCCTTTGCTCTGTTTTGCTTGGCTGTGATAGCTTGTGCTGTGTGAATGTTGTTTTGCTTGGATGTTGTGGAAGCTTGGGAGGATTGATGGGGACCCGGTGTTGAGAGAAACGAGGATATGGGCTACGTGGGAGTACGTGAGCTCAGTTGGAGGTGGGCAACAGGGGATGGTGGGTTTATGCGCGCATTGTGGATGTGGAAAACTTGTTGTGCACCATCGCCCGACCGCCACCTAGTACCACATGTGATGGGTACCCCATAATCCTACAAGCTTGAGATGAGGAAGTGTTGAAGGGTGAAACTTCCTGCCTTTATTGTTGACCACAGAGTGGTACCTGGAGATATGTCGCGGGGGTCAGGAGACCTTGGGGACGTCAGGTGGGGTGCTATTGCCCAAAACCAAGCTTGACCAATCCCGACCCAACCCGGGCATAGTCGGTCAGTGAGAACCTGTGATGTACCTAAACAGGCGAGCTCCTGGCAGTCAACAGATAAAAGGAAAACAAGACCACAAAGCAAGGAGGCTTGTGGTAGCTGGCCAGCTGTGAATTTTGTGTGATATGTGGAGTATGGTCTCTGGTAATCGATTACCAAGGGTGGGTAATCGATTACAAGGCTTAAAAATGAAGACAGGGGGCTAAGATGGTCTCTGGTAATCGATTACCAGGGGATGTAATCGATTACCAGGCTTGAAAACGAGGTCAGGAAGCTAAGGAAGCCTCTGGTAATCGATTACCAAGGGGTGTAATCGATTACCAGGCTTAAAAAGGGAACTGGGAGTTGATGGAAGCCTCTGGTAATCGATTACCAACCTGTGTAATCGATTACACAGAGGAATGGGTCACTGGTAATCGATTACCAGGCATGTGTAATCGATTACACAGTGTATTATTGCATATTTCATGTCCTGAGGCTGTGTAATTCAAGTTTAGCCTCTGGTAATCGATTACCAAGGCTGTGTAATCGATTACCAGAGATGGAAAGCCTTAAAATACCCCTTTTATTGCATGTAGTGTTTATGAGACGCATCGTGTGCAGCACAGTTAGATTCTTGTGAAAGAGTCTACCCCTTTCTCTTCTTTCTTGTAGATCGTGATGGCGGCGCAGCTAATCCGTGATCGAGTAGAGATGGAGTGCCTAGAGGGAGCTTGGGAGACCCTCGAAGGCAACACGAGGTGCCGATTTCGGGGCACCATTCGATTCACGGCTACTTCTTTGGTGCATCCAGATGAACCTGCACGGACGCTTCAGCGCACTGTGGAGTGGATACTACCCACGCCTACACCATATCGTCTAGTGGAGCCCGTTCAAGTGATCGAGGTAACGTCATCCGAGGAAGACCCTGAGGAGGACCTAGAGGAGCTACCTCCTGAGCCTGCTGTGGATGCCCTTGACTTTCTAGAGGGTGATGAGGATCCACTTCTTGAGGTGGATTCTCCCGAGGAAGTCATGTCGGCATCTGAGGCAGACTCTACGGAGGATAGCGGCCCGAGGGAGATGGCGATCAGCGGAGGCTCTTCATCCTAGTGGACAGCTTTTTGGATTAGTTTTGTATACTTTTTGAGGGTGGGTGTATCTAGGACTAACTGTTAGGTTTACTCTTTTGTTTTTGTATGGGTAGACCTGATGTATAGGCATTTGATGATTGTATACATGTGGCTGAAGCCACCACTATGGACACCTTTGCTCTGGATGACACTATATATATTTTGTAAAACTCCCATATTTTGGACAGCTTTAAATGATGAATGCATTTATGATCGATCTTGTTATCTGAAAAGAAATCATTAGCAACTTTATTTGTAAAAGAGTTTATCGACTGTATTTTACCCTTTTTTTTCACGTGACGACCTAAAGTAATGGCTGGTATATTCTTCCTTTTGAAACAGCAAAATAATTTAGAGAATTATGAGCGGTAAGAAAGAAATGACTCCGAATAGAGTTGTGAACTGGCCATTCAGGACTTTATAGTGAGGATTTTCCTTCTAAACCTAGTTATAGTGAAAAGAGAAAGAAATGAAAAAGAAAAAGAAAAAAAAAAATTTACCATGGTTTTTGTTATTTAAATTATTACTATTAAACCAGTCATTAATTTAGGGACGCCACACAGTCCTCTGAAGGTGAGGGCGTGTAGCCCTACGAAGGTGAGGACATGCAGTCCTCTGAAGGTGAGGACATGCAGTCCTCTGATGGCGAGGGCGTGTAGCCCTCTGAAGGTGAGGGCGTGCAGCCCTCTGTTGGCGAGGACGTGTAGTCCTCCAAAGGTGAGGGCGTGTAGCCCTACGAAGGTGAGGACATGCAGTCCTCTGATGGCGAGGGCGTGTAGCCCTACGAAGGTGAGGACATGCAGTCCTCTGAAGGTGAGGACATGCAGTCCTCTGATGGCGAGGGCGTGTAGCCCTCTAAAGGTGAGGACATGCAGTCCTCTGAAGGCGAGCCAATAGGTGCAAGTACCAAAGGACTTTAACCTTACAAGAAAGCAAGAGGTTGACTCTTTGAGAGGGCCTCTCATCTATTCACTTATTACCTAATATGAACATGGTGATTTTTTGGGGATGCAAATGTATGCAACCTTCATCTTGAAATGCAGTAAATGCAGGCTTTGTATGCAATAATGCAATGTTATAGAAAATTGTACAATGTTCATGACATTCTTTCCCTATTTTGTGATTTTGATTTTGATTTGATTATTTTTTTTGGAAAACACAAATTGACTATCCTTTTGAAAGAGGTGATAGTCCATGCAACCTTATCCTATCTTTTGAAAATCTCTCCGAGAACTCCCTCAGAGTGTGTGTTTTGTTTGATTTAGTCATTTGACCATTTTGGAGTGACGACTATGGAGTCGTTTGATGTTTAATCAATCCATTGAAATCCTAGGGTTTGTCCCCCTTTTTTGTTGAAAACATCGATGGGTGAGAACTTTTGATCGGTCCCTATGTTCACTTGAGGCTCATGCACGGTGCCCCTCATTGCCCCAGTGTAGGGCTTTGAGGTACCAATCGTTGTCTTTCGTCATGACCTTGTAGGAGGGAACCTATTGGGTGAGAACTTCTAATCTGCCCCTAGGTTCACTTGAGGCTCATGCACGATGCCCCTCATTGCCCCAGTGTAAGGCTTTGAGGTACCAATCGTTGTCTTGTTTTCATAGCCTCGTAGTGAGGAAGAATGAAAGAAGCAGTTGATTCTTGCAAAAAGAATTTTCCAAGGACGAGAAATAGTTGAAGGATTTTTTCAGTTGATGGATTAAGTCAAATGACTCCTATGTAGAAGCAAGATGTTTTGATGTATTGATGATGCCGAAGGATCAAGTGCTTCTAAGTTTTATTCGAGACAAGAAATCAAGATATATGATCAAGTTGATCTCTAGAATCTTAGTAAGAAGTTTCCAAATTGAAAAACAAAAGGTTTGACCAAAGAATTCTATCATTTCAAATTGAGATTTGCTCTCTGGTAATCGATTACCAGCAGTTGAAAATGTTTTAATTCAAATTTTTAAAACCTGTAATCGTTTACACAAGTCTTGTAATCGATTACCAGAGGGGATTTTCGGAAAATAATTTCCAAGAGTCACATCTATTCAAATGGTTTATGAATGGGCATCAAAGATGGCTTGGAAGCATGAATTTAAAGAGAGTTTTCATTGCCCACAAAGTTTATCCTCTCAAAAGATTAAGAGTTTTTCTGAACTGAACTGTCTTATCCTCAAAAAGATTCCTTGGTCAACCACTTGCATATTCAATAAGGAATTTTGATTGGTCCTCATTGTACAATCTATCCCTTTTAAGAGAGATTTCTTCTTCTCTTCTTCTTACTTTTGAAAAGGGATTAAGAGACTGAGAGAGTCTCTTATTGTAGAGGATTCTTGAACACAAGGGAAGGGTTGTCCCTGTGTGGTTCAGACTTTGTAAAAGGAGTTTTACAAAGAGAGTGGAAAATCTCAAGTGGGTTTCTTGAGGACTGGACGTAGGCGCGGGAAGTGGCCGAACCAGTATAAATCAAGTTTGCATTCCTCTCTTCCTTTAAACTTCTTTTATTGCTATTTATCTTTTGCTTTAAAGAAGTTTATTTTGATTTGTCTTTTGAGTAATTCATGTTAAGGGTGCATTGTTAATCCAAAAAGAAAGAGTGATAGTTCAATTGGGGAATAGTCTTTGCATCTTAATTCAACCCCCCCTTTCTTAAGATAACTGAGGCCATTTGTCCAACATCCTATTCTTGACAACTCGCTTCTCTAAGAAGACAAACTTTCCGGAATGATAAAATGAGGTCACACGAACGTCTACATTTTTACTTGAAAACACAGTCAATCAAATGCCTTTTATTTTTTTATTTTGAAACTTATTTGTTTTGAACTTTGCTCGTTGTTTTACGGCACCCCCACCAACGTGCAAGACGAGTAATCTCTGATTGAACAGTCTTCGAAGTCAACACTCAGGAGCGCGGATCGCTTGAGCATACAGACCCATGGCTTGCACCCACATTCCGGTGAAAGTTGAATAAGCAAACATGCGTTTGTGAGAGGATGAGAGAGACAAGGATGTCCATTTTATCCATATCATTTAGCATTGTAACTGTGGTTTATGGCATAAACTTGAAAATCCTGATGAGTCATAACAACAGCTTCCAGAATTGCCCCATGTATGGTGTTGCTTGTCAATGTTAGGATTCAACAAGCGATTCTCCTCAAATTTCAGCCAGCTCGTATCAATTAGACCTTGCACCTTACGCTTCAGAGCCCTACAATGCTCAATGGAACGCCCCGGGGCTTCTCCGTGACAAGCACACGTTGCGTTCGAGTCGTATTCTCGGAGAAATGGAGGTTGATGAACCTTGGCTAGGGTTATGGCTACCATTGAATTATCAAGTAGATATGGGATCAAGTTTAGCATATGACAACGGAATTTGGGGTGAACCCTACAGGCTTTTTGCTGCAAAATTCCTTTTTGTTGGTGTTTTTTTTTTGGTTTGTGCTAAAGGTGGTCTTCGTCATTGGAAGTGCGGTAGACAGACTTTGTGGTTGATTTAGGGATGGCCTTTATGGATAACTGGGTGGTGGGTAAGGAGGAGGTTTGTTATTGACTGAGTAATGACATTGTTGGGTTTGGTGGGAAACTTGGCCATATAGGAATGGCAGTCACAGCATGGGTTTCTCCCTCTTTCTCACCCTCTTCATTAGCCCCAGTTTTCTCAGTCATCCTAGTAGGATGATCAAATTTGCCTCTTTTCGGACCCACATCATCCTTTCACTGGCGAAGACCAAATCCGCAAAGCTTTGAGGGTGCGTAGCCCACCATCTTTTCATAGTAGAGTATCGATAATGTCTCTACCATCACGATCATCGTCTCCCTTTCCATCATTGGGGGTACCACCTGGGCCGCCAGATCCCTCCACCTTTTGGGCGTGTTCTTTGAAAGATCCGTCCCCCTTTTTGCAAATGTTCTGTAGTTGCATCCTATCCGGAACCATATCAAAATTGTACTGATACTGCCTAACAAAGGCAACCATTAGGTCCTTCCAAGAATGGACTCGGGAAGGTTCCAAGTTAGTGTACCAGGTAACAGCTACCCCAGTAAGACTTTCTTGGAAGGAATGTATCAGCAATTCCTCATCTTTTGCGTATTCCCCCATCTTCTGACAATACATCTTTAGATGGTTCTTGAGACAAGTAGTCCCCTTGTACTTGTCAAAGTCCAGCACCTTGAACTTGGGAATGACCATGTTTGGGTATTAGGAACAACTTTTCTAGGTTAGCAAAGGCATAATCTTCACCTCCTTCAATGGCCCTGAGCCTTTCCTTTAGATGATCCGCCTTTCCCTTTTCGGCCATAGCAGGAGGGGCTCTTCCCACCGCAAAATGCAATGGTTGTGGTTGTGGGCGAAACTGAGGGCTCTCCAAAGTGTTTTCAAAGGGTATACCACCAACTGCTTGCCCTTCAGTGGCATATCCGAGCCAAGGCTCGAAGCCAGCTAGATTGTGGTGGGGAATTTCATGTGTCTCCCCCATGGTTTGAGAGATATGTGCCTGATGAGGTTATTGGTTCTCAATGAGTATCGGAGTGGAGTTATTGAGATTTTCATTGAGAGTGTATGCCACATTGGGTGGTGTATAGTTGGGAGGCAAGCCATATGATGGGAAGGCGTGCTCGTTTTGAATTTGCACATCATGGGGTCATCCGTACTTCCCAAATCTTTGCCTACCATATTTGAGGTTGGATGATTCATTTGCTTGAGGCCAGATGGGAGCATCGGGTTCACCTTAGCGAAAGCGCTAATAGCGGCAACTATAACCGCATTGGCTTCCATTATCTTCTTCATGCTCATCATGGCCTTCATCATTGTGGCCATTTGCTCTTTTATGGCCTCCATTTTCGGCCTTCATCTTCTCTTGCACCTCCTCTGCTTCACCTATTACTCTAGCTCTAGCACGAGTTCGGTAAGGGCGCCGTAAAGCGTGTCCTTTTCTTTTTGATAAGTTCATTTTATTTTATTTTATTTCATTTTTCAAGGAAAGAATGCAATGAGTAATGCAACCAATGAAAAGCATGGATGCATGCGAATGATGTACAGTCGAAGTATTGTGAATTTTTACGCAGGATATGGGGTTGAATCAATTTAGATTTTCAACATGGTCCATGACATCTTTGTCAAGGTGAAACTGGAAGTAACAAGGACATCAACAATCCTAAATATGTTTGGCAGTAGACGAAGCAGTGATGTGACTCAATTCATCTTTTGCCCCAATTTTGCAGGACGGTTACTTCCATATTTCAACTTGACTTGATGAACCTTTTTGTAAAAGCATGAGCTTGGTTCAACCCTATAATCCAAGGAATGGCAATTCTGATCACCAATACTTCAACAACATCTCATAGGGATGAATGACTCGGGCATACTTTAAGCTTATGCACGGAAAATGTAATTATGAAATTGAGATGCCCGAAGAAACACCATTTCCTAGTTAACCATGCATTAGGTACCATGTTCAATTATTTTGTTTTGTTGTTGGTTGTTTTTTTTTTTTTTTTTTTTTTTAGAAATGGGTTTATGATCCCAACATTGTTGGCTCATGGTGCCTAACACATGCAACTAAGAAGGTAGTGTGAAGTTTCACGCTTCCCCTTTTTTGTTTTTGTTTTGTAGAGGAAAACGCAAGGATGAGCAAACATGAAAACAAATGGTATGCAATTTTGCAGATCAAAAAGTTTGTTGAACGCATATGCATGATGATGCCATGACTCATGCAAAATGTGAGGCTGGAATATGATAACGGACAAATGCAGGAACGATATGTTCATTATGATGTTATGAAGAGATGCTTATGCGATGCATGATATGAGCGCATTTTACGGACACGAGAGCCCGGAAAATTATCTCTTCTTACTTGCGCATTTGGGGGCGCAGTGCCCCATGTGTACAATTAAGAAGGTGATATGGACCTTCCGGCTTCCCGTGACATACAATGCATGCTAGGGATAAAATGCGGGAGTAACTTGATTCGCACTGATTTTTGGAGTAAAAACGTGGGATAAACTCATTTTATTCAAAAAGTTATAACTAGTCAAGATCTGAGCGACAATACGAACTTCCTAGCGGTTTCTAATCATATGGTCCATTAAGTCTATCATATGTTGACAATAGCTGAGAAGTCCGTGGATCTCCTCGGGAGCGGAGTAGGTGTCCACCATTGCTTTGGCCTTGGTTAGCAATCGGGGAAGTTCTTGACTCCCGCTCAAGGTAAGAGCAAATCGGTCCATCCACACGGTTGCCTCTTGGTGCAATGAATCAATTACCCTTTCCCTTGATTCCCTTTCTGCTGATATCTTGGCGTACTCATCTTCTAGCCTTTGCTCGTGAGTCGCCGCTAGATTTAGCTTCTCTTTGCACTCATCGATGATGGCCCACATATTCCCTTCAGTCTCACTTTAACTGTTGGGACAAATTTATTTTCGACCTAAGGCAAGCCTTTAGCTTGTCCTTCCAGATCATGCCTTTGACCCATGATGATTCCTTTCACCTCTTCAGAGTTTGAGCTCACTATTGCTGCCCTATAAAGCCCCTCAAAACTTGTTTTGGTCGTGTTCTTCCTTTCGGGCCTTCTTGGTTTCTCATTCCAAGGCTTCATCGGTGGCCATATTAACGTCCCTTAGTTCATCATACTCTCTTCAGACTTTGATGGCTATGGACTTGAACTTCTCTTTGACTACCCGGGCTCTTTCAAGCTTTGCCTTTAGCGCTTGCACCTCATCACTTTCTTCCGAAGCTTTAACCTCATTGTCTCTCACAGTCTTTAGATTTGGGAGCCAATCCAATCCTTGTGTCCGGACTCTCATCCACTTATGATAGCCACCGATGATCCCATTACTGCTTCCCCTAAGCTCTCTGTCCTTTCTTCATGCCGCATCTCGTGCCTTGTGAACTCCTTGGAGTACCTTTGCATTGGGGTCACTGAAACCCCGTGTAATGAAAGGCGTGATGCTTTCGTCTAATGGCGCTCCTCTCATGGGGTAGCCAAGCTGTCTTATGGCGAGGACGGGATTATAATTAATACAACCCCATGTTCCCATCCAGGGAACATTTGGATATCCTTCGCATGAAGATACAATCCTGATTCTTCCTTCCTTCTAGCGAGGGAACCAATTAACAGACGTCCCTCCATGCTAGCCAAGAGTTGGTCCCAATTCGCCTTTCCTTTTTCGACGCACGAGTGGTGACCTTGTAGCGGATAGACGGGCCTACCTTCTTGGAGAAAAAGGTGTGAAACTAACCACACATAGAGAGCCAGTGCACAACAAACAATTCTTGCGCTGCTCTTTTCACATCCCCGGTCGAACGTGTCATATAGGTCGGCTAGCATAGCGACAACCGGGCTTTCCTTGTGGTTATGATAGGCGAGAAAAGCGTCGATCGCTGCCAGGTCCACCAACCCATCCACATTCGAAAAGAGGACTCCTCCAAAGATCAACAGTGCGAGAACGTCTATGAATGGGGCCCATTCGTTTCTACCTGCCAAGATTCTTGCTTTTGCCTCCAAACATTTTCTCGGTATCCCGACCACCCCATTTTCGACTTGCTTTTGATGGTCTAATTCCTTCGCCAAGATTTGGAATATTTTAGAAATTCTAGCTAATGAGGGATAGAACCCTGAGAAGAGGTATGGTTTCCTTCCCCCTAGAGGACATCCTAGGATTTCTTCGAATTCTTCCACCATGGGTGATAGTTGGAAGTCCCCAAAAGTGAAGCACCTCAACGGATGATCATAATACTGGGCAAGGGAGGCAATGGACTCTGTGGAGACTTCTACCCTAGCTAGGTCCCAAATCTTACCATAGGCTTTGCGGAAGGCTTGCCGTTGAAGTTGACCCATTAATTGCCCCAACTCTCGTAAACTAGTGACCTCTAAGCTCTTGATTTTGACTTGATAGAACCTCTTTTTAAACGAAGGCTTTTGACTTGATCCCATGTTTTACTAAAGTGAAATAAAATCTAGTGCGAATCAAAACTCCGACATCTATCATGGGTGGAATGGATGAATGCATGAAGAAATGCATATGACACAGATGCAATTTACAAATACGGGAGCCCGAGAAATTGTCTCCTTCTTAGATACAACGTCTAGGGGTAGCAAAGTGCCCCAACGTATGTATTTAAAACGGTGACACGGACCCTTCGTTGGTTTGCTAAAGTGAGGGGATCAAAGACGAAACCTACGCATGATGCATATGCGAAAGGCACAACACGGGGATGTACATAGTACGAAAATATTCATAAACAAATATAAGCAAAAGGGTATATGATGCTTATGCATGGCAGTGTGAAAAATGGCACGCAACGTGTTTGCTCCGTGCCCCTATTTAAGGGACCTATAAGGGAAAGAGCTAACTAGGCTTTTAGTAATAATCCCCAAGGTAGTCATATCTCTCTTGATGGTTTCTAGAGGTATCATCCCCTTCGAAGAACATATTGCAGCAGTAGGGACTACTAGCAACAATAAGTTTTCAAAGAGAAAAGCTCTAGATGAGGGTTCACTGTAATCAAGCAAGTCGGAGACCTAGCATGATCACAGATTCACCTCCACTCCTTATGTTCCCATGAACCCGGGTATAGGGCCCTTTTTCACTCACATTGTGTGCAAATAGTGTTGGTGTTTTGTGTGCATCAAATGAATAAATATTTACCTCATGCATACATTTTAAAACGCACTAAAAGCAACAAAGAGTTTATATACACAAGTACATAATGAAGGAAAACAACAAAGGAGTAAGTCATGGTAAAGCATTTGCACAAGATTAAATGGCCTAACTCTCTAAAAATTGTCCCCAGTGGAGTCGCCAACTGTCGCAACCTACCCTTCGGCGGGAGGGTGACGCGTGACTCGCGGGATGCGTGTTCCACGAAAGGAATACGCGCGGAGTCGCCACCAACGTTTATTTGAGGAAAACGTCGGAAAAACCGGAAAAGACGCGATCTACGAACTTTTAAGTGAAAGGTTCGGGAGTTGTATTTACGCACGGGGAAGGTATTAGCACCCCACACGTCCGTCACAAGGGACGACAGCCTTTAATCGAATGTGCAAACATGACTTTGATTTTTTATGTTCCCTTTTTATGTCTCTATAACCTTTATACCCTTTTTATATTTTTCTCTTTTTGTGGTCGACAAGGGTGTTTCCCTTTGCTCCTACGTATTCTTCAATTTTGCGATGAGGAAATCAGACCTACGTAGTTCTTTCGGAACAAAGTGTTTGGTTAAGTTATTTTTGTCTTTTTTGTAAAATATGTTTTTATTGAACAAAAGGTCATTTAAGGTGTTTGGACCATTAAACGGTCTTTTGATTTTGAAAGGAGAGAAACGTTAAGGCGTTGGACCATTAACGACCTCTTGTTTTTGAAAGGAGAGAAACGTTAAGGCATTGGACCATTAACGATCTCTTGGGGTGGTCGACAAAAGCGGGGCTTTTGCTCCTACGTATCCTCAACGAGGAACTCAGACCTACGTAGTTCTTGCTTTTTGTCAAGTGATTCTTTTTTACTTAAGTGGTGATCATTTTAAGGCGTTGGACCTTAAAAATGATCCATTTTACTTAGTGAGAAATTGAAATGACAAACTTCAAAAGCATATTTTTATGGACGAGCTTGACTAGGCGAATTGATTTTAGCCTTTAGTTTCACTTTAGTTATTAATCAATTCGATTAAGAATGAGAAATCCCAAAGAGAAAACGTCCGATTGATTTTCCGCTTTATTTTACTAAAAGATGTCTTTTTGATTATTATATTATTTTTTATCTCTTTTTTGATTTCCAACGTGGTTACGGCACGACCGAACGGTCGGAATTTATTTTAACCGAAGTTAACGGATAATACAATTCAAACGTTCGGTGGAAATTTATTTTATTTTTAAGTTAAGCCAGAAATGACTTAAGTAAAATGGCTTAAGCACGTCAACAGGGGGTATAAAAAGTAAACAAAACGAAAATAAAAATGCACGAAACACAATGTGGACCACTACGGGTACATAGAATGAATCGAAAAGCTTGGTTCGAGGTACTTACCCGTTGAAGATCGAAGAATGACGAAGAACGAATGAAGAACGTCGAAGAACGGTTGAAATATTTGCGAAATTCCTCACGGAAAACGTTACGGAAACGTTTCGGAAGCGCCTCGGCTTAGATTTTCTTCACGGAAACAATTTTTCCAAGCAAATTCGAAAGAGAGAGAAGTGCCAAAGGGGTTGAACCCTTTTCTTCTTCACTTCCTCCCCTATTTATAGCAAAATAGGGGAGGTGGTTGCCGCCCAGCTCGCCCAGGAGAGCTCAGCTCGCCCAGGCGAGCCAGGTTGCTTCCTCCAGAAGCAACAGCCTTCTGGAGGAATATTCTGGAGGGCCCAAGTGGACCTGGGTGCTATTTGCACCCCCATTTTTACTAAGTACACCCCCCTCTGCTTTTTTTTGGTGATTCTTTTTTCGTAAAGTTACGGAAACTTACGAATTTCGTAACGATACTTGTTTTCTTTCCGTAATGTTACGGAACCTTGCGGATTACATAATCATCCCCTTTTTGACTTACGGAATGTTACGGAACCTCACTTAATTATGCAACGATGCTTCCATTTGATTTCCGGTGTGTCACGGAAACTTACGGATTGTGCATCAATATTTTTTGGTTTTTCGGCATGTCCTGGAATTTCACAAATTGCCTAATGATGGGTACCAAGCACCTCACAAGGACCAAAGAAAGGTCGCATGTCATCAAGCAAAGGTCCCCGGACGAAATTAGGGTATGACAGGCTTCGTCCTCAAAAGGAAACAACACTAGAAAAACTAGCCTTCCATAGATTCAAACAGAAAACGCAAATGAAACATGAAGCAGAAACGTAAATGAACAGAAACGTAAATGCACAGAAATGTAAATGAACAGAAATGTAAATGAAACAGAAACGTAAATGAAAGTAGAAGAAGAAGCAAGAACGAAATTGTAATTAGAAGCAGAAAACGGAAAATTGCATTAAGAACGAAAACAGTAGCCTTAGAACAGAAAAACGTAGAAACCTAAAACAAAAGCTCTGAATAATAAAATAGCATAACAGAATAGCCTTGCATGAATCCCAAGGCTGCTATTTAAAAAGAGTCACTCAAAGTCACTGGGCCCTATTACAATACTCTGGCCCAAAACGAAATAAACACTGAACAACATAAAATAAAATTGCAAAATTTCCTAATTAGAAATTAACTAAGGTAAGCGCTGCTTTATTTGCCCTCTTCAAGTCCATAACCAAAATCCGGATTAAGCCCAATGTTTCATTAATTCCTGAAATTAGATTAAAAACATCAAATTAGCTAAATGAGCCCAAATAATAAAACTGCCTGATTAATTGACAATTAAGACCAATCAGTAATTAAAATGGTGCAAAAAGGGTTTAGAAAATAGAAGAAAATGATGGCACATCAGTGATTTCTGATGACACTTTTTGGTTTTTGTTTTATTATTATTTTAATTATGGTTTTAGTACAATATTTCTTTTCTGCTAGTTTTATTTATAAATAGTTAGTTTGCTCATCCTGAAGCATATAGAACAGTTTGACTTGATTTTGATGATTATGCAGTGAAACACTTTTATCCTTTGTGAAAATTGGTGTATGAATTGATTTTGGTTTGAATGCATGATTATGATGGAGTTTGTGTTTCTTTCATGAGTTTGAGCAAGTATGTATGTTAGACAAAGAAAGAACAAGTATGTAAAGTCTGCAATTAGAATGGTTAGTCAATAGATAGATTGATTGAGAAAGAAAAGCTTGAACCATAACCGGTGAGAGTGTGACCTTAAACTGTGAGTGAACAACTAGCTTTGAGTAATGGTCTTTGCATCAATCTCTGAAATCTAGAATGAAATGTATGAATGAGGATATGATGAAGGCCATAATTGTATACATAAGCCAATTGACCAAAAAGCTTACCTTGAACTATAATTGTATCCTTTGCACCCTTTGTGAGCTAAATTACACTTTCAAAATTGAACCCTGAACTTGAATGAGTACCTCCAGATACCTTGTTTAGATTCTAGGAGAGCATATGGTTGAAGGCAAATTGACCCCAAATTTGGGGGAGTGGAGTTGATTGGGATGTAAAGAAAAAGGTAAAGCATCAGCACACACAATAAATAAGTTGTGTTAAAAAAAAGCAATCAAAGGAAATGTGTGTTGTTGTAATAAGTTCAAAAGCAAAATTAAAGTGAAAGGCTAGTGAGTAAGCTAATTGTATTGAAAAAATATTTGGATAAGTCTAGGATTTGTGCTCTTTTAGAATCTAAGCCTTCGAAATCCTAGAAAAACCAACGATTTTTTGTAGCCAAGCCTCACTACAAGCCTATAAAAGTCCTTCTGATTCTATTTATGCATTTCTGACTTGATGACATGAGATGAAATTCAAAGATTGGATCTCTTGCTAGTTGTTAATTATGAATAGATTAAACACTTGTGCTTGAGTGAAACAGTAGCCGTGAGACTGTGGTTTAAGCTACTTTCCTTAATATCTGTCTTATGATTAGCTCCATCTAATTATTTAGGTTACATTTTATTCTTCTCTTTAGATAACTGCATACCTTGTGAAAGACAAGTGATGAGGGCATTTTACTCCATTCTCTTATCATGCAATCAGTATCTTTTGTTGCATACACCTTTGTACATAGTCACTGCATGTTATTGTCACTTGAGGACAAGTGAGTTGTTCTCTTTTTGCTTGAGGACAAGCAAAACTATAAATTTGGGGGAGTTGTTAGTCGGTGAATACGATTAAATTTTGTGTATAAAACTTGCATAAATTGTATCAAACTCTTCCAATTTATGGTTACTTTGTAGTGTTATAAGTATTTTATGTTAATTATAGGTAATAAATACTTAGTACTTCCATTTTGTGTGTTTAATAATCATTTTCTCTCAATTTCAGGTTAATTAGGTAAGCTTTGAAAAGTGTTGTTTTTCACCTTCTTGCTAAGCCAATTTGCTAGCTTAGCGAGCATCCGCTAAGCGCACCATTCATGGGCTAAGCACGAGGAAGACTCTGGAAGAAGATGAGTTGTACAGGTTCGCTAAGTGCACCGCTTCAGTTCATCCGCTAAGCAAGAAAGGCATGCGCTAAGCCAAAATTCACTAATATGCGCTAAGCGGTCCATAAGTGCGCTAAGTGCACGAGCACGAACAAGGCCACCTATTTAAGCCTGAAATCAGATTTTAGAGGGGAGTTTGGACTGGGATTCAGAGCTTTGCATGTCTAGGGTTTCTAGAGAGAGAAAGGTCCTTGTTCCAGAGAGTTTTCAGAGATTTTGTTGTGTGCAGATCTGCAGAGACCAGAGCTTGAAGCAGGAGCCGATTTGAGAGCTTGAGATGAATTTGTGAGTGATTGTGAGATCCTAGAGGTGAAGGAGACATCCTCACCACTTGTATTTTTTCAATCTTTCATCTTGTTCTTCTCTTGGTTGTAAAGAAGGCTTCCTGGTATGGAAAGCTAAATCCTCTGTTGGATCTTCCCTATAAGTACCTAATGTAAATATATTTTTATCTATTTAATGATGTTTTGTGTGTTCTTTGTGTTATCTGCTTCTCACTCTAGTATGCCTTTATCTTGATCACGTAGATGCATGCTATGTTAGGGTCATTCAACAGTGGAAACTGGTCTAACTCTAAAGTCGTTGATAACACAGGGCTAAGTTGTCGTACTATCACGAGGAATCGGGGTGCAATAAGTTAGTTGTGTATGTGTGTCTTAATGCAGTCCTGGTTGAGTTTAGTCTTACAAGAGGAATCTGCGGATGATGCTTGATCAGGATTAGGCTAAACTATCATGAGGAATCAGGGTTTAGTATCTCTAGAGACACCATAAGAACACATGAGCATTGTTAGATAGAGAATATCTTTTCAGCATCAAGCACCTATTAGGAAGACCAACGTGTTTCTACTTGTTTTTACACATCATTTCTCTCACGTGATTTTCTTTCTTTTTGCACAGATAGTTTATACACCTGTTCATATTCACACTTATCTTTACACACCAGACACTTATTTGCTGAAATAGCTTACCAAATAACACAAGTTCCTCGAGAGTTCGATACTCGGTTCTTACCATTTTATACTACTTGTGCGATCTGGTGCACTTGCCGACCGTCGAACAACATACATATATATATAGTTCATGCCTAAGATTCACACTCCCTAGGTCTTCAGACAACACAAGTCTAATAAAAACAATAATGTCATTTATCAATAACAGATGTATCGCATCCCATTAGTAAAAAATATTATTTTTCTTGAAAACCAGCATACACAAGGACATGCATACATTCCCATAATTGGGTTCCCTAACCCCAATTATGGTATAAAAGCCATAAAATTATAATAAACTCCCCTCACCTATCGTGAGCTCTCGGTCATCTCCTCCTGTGTCGCTCAGAGACCTTTCTCGTTCACGTTTTTTAGTCCAAAAACAAGGTTCGATATACCAAATCGAAGGGAATTTAGTATAGATTTAAAAAACAAGGTTAAAAATAGCATTCAAAGTCAATGACCCTTGTCAAAACAAAAAGGGGCCAAAGGGTGTTTTGGATTCTGCTACAAAGAAATGTCATTTTGAAATTCCGAACATGCCAATGTGACCAGGTTTCAACGAAGGTCATAAAACAACATCAATTTTATAAAACAATAACTTTTACAACGTATCATTTTCAAGGATTTTTCAAAGGAAGTGTAAAATACCCTATTATAGTACCCAAAACACAAGAGACACTAAGAAAAGCTCAAACTAACTACAAGAAAGGCTTAGATTTCAAGATTACCTCAGAGAAGCTACTAAAGAAAGGATTGAGAGCTTGTTCTCCACCGAATCCTTGAGGTGGATTTTGAGAATTCTGCTCCGATTAAAATGTTCCTCTATGTGTGGTCGTTCGGTGGCAAGCAATGGTGGCTCATGGTGGCCACCGGTGGTCGTGGGTGGTGGAGGAGGAGTTTCTAGTGTATTTTGGACTGAGTTTTTGAGAGGGAGAGGCGTGAAATCATGTTTTTCACACTGAAGAACGCATTTATAATTTGCAAATCTCGTTTAGCGAGCTTGTCTCGCTAAGTGACAATGCACTTTTGGCGCTAAACGCGACTTTTCATGCTAAGCGCAAACCCCTCTCGGTTTTGGATTTGCACTGAGCGTGACAATTCGCACTGAGTGCAATTTCTCTTGCGTTAAGTGTGACAGTTTGGGCTCAGCATAATTCCCTCTCAGGTTGCAATTGCACTTAGCGTGCTTCTTGTGCTAAGAGAGATGTCAAAAATTTTTATGTTGCAAATCCCAATGGCCAAAATTTGGAGACATTGGTTTTGAACCTATAGTCCAAATTTGAAGGTAATCCAACGATTAACGAATCTAGGATCCCGATTTTACGGGAGTAGGTTTAGGTAAAATTTGATATCTCATAATTTCAACTTAGGTCAATAAAACTCCACATAACTTAATATCCACATCAAACAAATAACACATGGCTAATTCACACCATACCTCAACTCATCCAAGTCAATCATATAATCAAATAACACAATAAATACATCTAAACATTGATTTATAGTAAGCAAAATTTCAAGGTGTTACACTACACACATGGAAAATTGAGATGTTACAAAGCTAATGTAGGTAGTGTAAGCAATAATGTTTTTGAGGTGAAAATGGATAGTAGCGTAATAAATATGTACCAACTTAATGAATTATGCCAATTAGATCAGGCACGTACTCATGTGATAAATGTATCGATTTCAACATGTAAGTGTGAAAAATGGTAAATGAAATTGGCTAAGTTGTTAAGCTAACCCTATTTCTTCTGCTTCCATGCTACTGATTTGGCCAATGTACTAATTGTATTCAGTTCTTTTTGAGAGTTACACTGGTTGTTTAGGTTTTGTTTGGAACCTACACTAGGTGTGTAGGGTTTTGGGGACTTACATTGGTTGTATAGGGTTTGAAATGAGACTGATGTGTTGCTTGCACTTAGTATTATGACAAACACATTGGTTGTGCATGGTATAAAGATAATAGTCAAAATTGTTAGA
Organism: Glycine soja; assembly: GCF_004193775.1. Classification (NCBI taxonomy): domain Eukaryota; kingdom Viridiplantae; phylum Streptophyta; class Magnoliopsida; order Fabales; family Fabaceae; genus Glycine; species Glycine soja. The sequence continues at coordinate 28,675,233 of NC_041005.1, read as the reverse complement.
CAGTAAGATGTGATAAAGCATTGCAAAATTGTAAGGATAGATACATAGTAAAATATTGAGTTTCACCTACAATAACAAGTGTATGGATTAATGAAAAGAAAAAAAATTGTCAAGTTACATGATGATTTGGCTAAGTATGAGTCTGATGTGACTGCCAAGGTTAAGGAAAATGAAGATTTAAACTAAAGGCTGGTGGAATCCAAGAAAAAGGTTGTTGACAAAAAGTTGGTCGATGACTTTGCTCTTCAATTGGCTGTGTGAGCATGAAAGAAGTAAAGTTGTAAAGAGTGAGAAGAAGATCATTGAAGATAGAATCGCCAAGCTGAAACAAAGTGTTGATAACCTATGTGTTGATTTGCACAAGAGCATTTTGACTAAGGATAACTCGAATGTTGAGCTACCTAAGGCCAAGAAACATATTATTATCGATAATTGGGAAGGTTTATGGAAGTTTATACATCAAGCACATGTGTTAGCTCTTGGAGTTGGCATAGATTTATTTAATGTAGACAAGGACATAAAAAATGACGAGCTTGTTAGGGAGTCACAAATGTTTGAGGAAGAAGAAGAGGAGGAAAGTGAAGTGGATTCCAATGGTCTTCCTTTGAGAACTTTTGTCTAAATCCGATTTCGTTGTGTACGAATTGATCTAACATTGAATAAAAACTCAATTTCATTTGTGTAATGTTTTGATCAACTTTGGCACAACTTACCGAGCATTGGTTTTATATTGGCAGGTATTAAATATCAGTTTTGGAATAATAATAAAAAGGAATTGGTATCAACTTCAATATATGTATATATAATTTAAATTTCAATGGCCTTTTTGAATTATTGAAGGCTTAGACTCGACCTTTGAGAAACATGAAGATTCGAACTTGGCCTTTGAGAAATGTGATGGCTTGGATTCAGCCTTTAAGAAGTATGAAGGCTCGGACTCGGCCTTTGAGAAATGTGATAGCTCGAACTCAGACTTTGAGAAATGTGAGACTCGGCTTTTGAGAAATGTGATGTCTTGGACTCGGCCTTTAAGATGTTAGAGTTCAACCTTATCTCTCCACCTTCTTTATTACTTCCTTAGCTTTGTCAAGTTAATTTTGTTTTGTATGGAATTGAAGACAAATGATAGTGTATGGATAAATCAGAAATATAGTATTGCATAAATATGTCAAAAGTGTAAATCCGGAAATATATCACCAATATGTCCCTCCAATATCAAGAAAAATTGAATTGTAATCTTGCCTAGCTTCACCATTATGTCCTTCCAATCACTACTAGAAAGAATGGATATAATATCGCTATGTTAACATCTATTTCTTAAAAAATTGATGTTAACAAAAACACGGTGGCATATTCATAAATAACGCGAGTTTGTTAATGTCGGTTTTTCCAAAAACCGATTTTAATGAAATTATGATAACGCCGACTTTTTGGAAAACTGACGTTGTGTTAGTTAAATTAAATCTCTTCCTCTTTTCGCGCCTACTCTGAACCATCTCTCACTTTCGCGCTCTCGTTCTCACTCTCACTCTCACACACTCTCCACGGCGACACGACCACACTGTTCTTGCTCTCACTCTCGCTCTCGCTATCATCTTTAACTCTCGTTCTCGCTCTTGCACTCTCATTCTCGCTATCACTTTCATGCTCTCGTTCTCACTCTTACTCACAGCTCTATTCACTCTCGTTCTCATTCTCGGTCACTAAAGGTTAGTCTTCTATAAATTATTGTTTATGTGTTTGGTTTTGATGGTGATGGTAAGCTAGGGCAAGTTCTTGGTTTTGATGATTTCTAGTTCTCATTTTGATGTGTGTATTGCTTCTTGTTAGTGTGCATATTACTAACATGAAAATGCTTATTTCTATGTATGTTGCTGACAACATGTGTTATTTTTTGGATATACAAATACTGATAATTGGACTTTGTGCATATTACTAACATGAAAATGTTTGTTAATAAGACTTTGTACTGGTGTGAGAATCTGCCATAGCCTTAGGCCCCCAATTTTTTTTCAAAATAGGAATATCATTCTTGGTTTTCAAAAATAGGTATATGCACTATGTCTTTCAACTCCGTGGCATGTACTTGACCAAACTCATATGTCTTGGTTTACTACTAGTAGGTAGGAATGCATATTTATTTTTAATAGTAACTTTAATATTGTAAATGGAGTTTAGAAATAATGAATGAAGATCAACAAAACTTGAAGGAAATGGCTAAGCCAATGATGAAGATTAACAAAAAAAAACCAGAGGAAATGTTCAACATAGTTCATATTATGGATCAGGTTAGAAATTTCAAGACTAATCTCAAATAAACATGACATGATATAACACATTTGTTTATATTAGTTTGCTTGTTAAATGTAGCCTTATGGTGAAATCAGTAGGTCCTTTGTTGTAAGATGAAAGGACGAACTAGAGCATACTTGGCATCTGCTAGACAATAATGGCAACATGTACTCTGTTACATAAACCAAGATCTGGTGAACTCAACTCTACTGGCTAGATGGATAGAACACAGACATTTCTATGGACTCATTGAAAATCATCAAGTGACCATGACCCATTTTGGATAGAGTGTTTTCTTCCTCACCATCTTCAAAAGTAGCTCTAAACCAAAACCTTATCCTAAATGACACTCCTTGTACCACCAAGTTCTTAACTCAATCACTTTTAAAGTCCTGTTGAGTGAGTACAAAGTGACTTGTAGTAGCTTGGTGAGTAATTAAACACTCCTATGTCTGTCAAATTTTAAAATCATATACATATCTAATATGAATTTAACGTTAATTCCAGGATGTGCCGAGTACCATGTACTCGTTTATGAAAGCTACATGATTCACCCATCTGAATTTGGAAGGGATTACGTGTAGAAGCAAGATATGTTGATGTTTTGATGATGCCAAAGGATTAAGTGCTTCATCATCAAAAAGGGGGAGATTGTAGAAGCAAGATATTTTGATGTTTTGATGATGCCAAAGGATCAACTGCTTCTCAAGTTTTATTCAAGACAAGAATCCAAGAATCCAAGAAAATCAAGATATATGATCAAGTTGATCTCTAGAATCTTAGGAAGAAGTTTCCAAATTGAAAAAGCAAAAGGTTTGGCCAAAGAATTTTATTTAAAGCATTTTAAATTGAGATTTACTCTCTGGTAATCGGTTACCAAAGGATGTAATCGATTACCAGTGGACAATATGATTTCTGAAAAGGTTTTAAAAGGTTTTAAATATTTTAGAAAGCATGTAATCGATTACACATGGCTTGTAATCGATTACCAGAGGTTTGGAACATTTTAAAATAGCCATAAGAAATTTGAATTTAAATTTCAAAGTTGTGTAATCGATTACAGTAAGTGGTAATCGATTACCAGTGTTTAAATATTCACATTTCAAATGAGAAGAGTCATAACTCTTCAGAAGTAACTGTGTAATCGATTACACCATTATTGTAATCGATTACCAGTGAGGATTTTCGAATATAACTCCCAACAGTCACATATTTTCAAATGTTTTTGAATGGCCATCAAAGGCCTATATATAAGTGACTTGGGATACGAAAATTCTTGAGAGTTTTTATTTCCCAAAAAGTCTTATCCTCTCAAAAGATTAAGAGAGTTTTTCTGAATTGAAATGTCTTATCCTCTCAAAAAGGATTCTTTGGTAAAACACTTTTATATTCAATAAGGAATCTTGATTGATCTTCAATTGTAATATCTTTCTCTTTCAAGAGAGATTTCTTCTTCTCTTCTTCTTACTTCTGAAAAGGGATTAAGAGACCGAGGGTCTCTTGTTGTAAAGGATTCCTGAACACAAGGGAAGGGTTGTCCTTGTGTGGTTCAGACTTCGTGAAAGGAGTTTTACAAAGAGAGTGGAAAATCTCAAGAGGGTTGCTTGAGGACTGGACGTAGGCACTGGAAGTGGCCGAACCAGTATAAATCAAGTTTACATTTCTCTCTTCCCTTAAACTTCTTTTATTTATTGCTATTTATCTTTTGCTTTAAAGAAGTTTGTTTTGAATTGTCTTTTGAGTAATTCATGTTAAGGGTGCATTGTTAATCCAAAAAGAGAGAGTGAAATTTTAATTGGGAAATAGTCTTTGTATCTTAATTCAACCCCCAATCTTGAGATAACTGAGGCCACTTGTCTAACATTACAGAGTGCATGATTGTTTATAATCATTGGAGGAAGACTGAAAAAATTGGAAATGGATGAAGGACTTTTGTGTTGGATCAAGTGGCCTCGGAATAATTAAGAAGGGGGGGTTGAATTAATTATTAATGTACCTTGACTAATTAAAAATTTAACCTTCTTAATGTTACTAGATTTAATTTAGGCTTTACTACTAAGTTATGTAATTTAAAAAAAAAAGTAAAGCATAAAAAAAAGTACACAGCGGAAATTAAAGAGTGTAGGGAAGAAGAAGACAAACATAAGAATTTTATACTGGTTCGGCAACAACCCGTGCCTACATCCAGTCCCCAAGCAACCTGCGGTTCTTGAGATTTCTTTCAACCTTGTAAAATCCTTTACAAACCAAAGATCCACAATGGATGTCCCCTCCCTTGTTCTCTTTGAAAACCCAAGTGGATGTACCCTCCACTTGAACTGATCCACAAGAGATGTACCCTCTCTTGTTCTCAGTATAACAATCCCCAAGTAGATGTACCCTCTACTTGTACCACAAAGGATGTACCCCCCAATGTGTTGGGACAAAGAATTCTCAGACGGTTAGTCCTTTGAATCTTTGTAAAGGGGAAACAAAAGATATCTCAGGCGATTAGTCCTTTGAGATCTTTTGTTTAAGGGGAAGGGAAGAATCAAAAGAATTCTCAGGGGGGGTCTTTTGAATTCTCTTGGAAAGGGAGAAGAGAGACACAAAAGAATTCAGGCGGTTAGTCCATCATTTTTTTGGCAAAGGGAGAAGAGAATGAAAAAAATGAATAGCACAAGTTTTTGAACAAAGAGCTTTTCTTGGAAGAGAAATTTTTGAACAAAAACTTTTAGAAAGATGAAGAGAAAAAAGAATCAAAAAATTCTATAGAAAAAGTTGAAAGATATTGAATGATGTTGAGAGAAGATTAAAAGGTAGTTTTAAAGATAGATGATTATGATCAATTTTTTTTGTTTCATGCCAAGGTCACATATTTATAATTTCTTGATGACTCAAGTCAAAACTTGTAACTCTTGGAAATTCTTTTAAAACTAATTACTTAAAAAGTTATGACTTTTGAAAGAATCTTCAAAAACAAGTCACTTGAAGAATTGTGTCTTTTGGAAATGAATTTTTCGAAAACAGTCACTGGTAATCGATTGTCATTAAGGTGTAATCGATTACACATCAACAGATGTGACTCTTCATTTTGAATTTTGAAAATCTTAACGTTTTAAAACACTAGTAATCGATTACATGATTATGGTAATCGATTATAGCTTTGTAAATAAGTTTGAAAAACAATGCTGGCTACTGGTAATCGATTACTACCTTCTGGTAATCGATTACCAGAGAGTAAAACTCTTTGGCAAAAGATTTTGTGAAAACTTCATGTGCTACTCAATGTTTTGAAAAACTTTTTAGTACTTATCTTGATTGAGTCTTCTCTTGATTCTTGAATCTTGAGTCTTGAATCTTGATCTTGATTTTTGTTGAATCTTGAATCTTGATACTTGAAACTTGATTCCTGAATCTTTGCTTGAAACTTTGCTTAACTCTTGATTCTTTGGCATCATCAAAATAACCTTGGAAGACATTGCTTCCACATTTTGCACAATCACAAAATTTGCAAGTTGGAACTCAAAATATATTTGAGTTTCCAAATGCAACTTCTAACTTTGTTTTATTTTGGATTTGTTTGTAATTAAAGTACATTATACCATACTATTATCAATCTATAATTTTTTGTTTATAAGTCTTGGTGGTATATTTTGTGGGAATTGGAACATCCTGGACATGTTTGTGGGAAATTTTTGTTTATAAGTACTCTTGGTGCATGATATATTTTATTTATAACTCTTGGTGCATGGCTTATTTTATGAGTTCTTTTACAACTTTGAATGGTAAGCTATGATATGAATAGTTACAGGTTGGTAATTAAAAAAACAAATAGGATATTAAAAAAATCTAAAAAAAACATCGGTTTTTAGAAAAACCGATGTTGTTAAAAATCGATGTTGTTGTTTACTTACAACATCGGTTTTTGGTGACAAGAAAACAACATCAGTTTTTTTGGTAAAACAACACAGGTTTTTTAAAAAATAATGTTAAAGTTGATACTTTTAACGTTGGTAGTTTCAACATCGGTTAATAACCGATGTAAAAAGCCTATTTTCTAGCTAGTAGTGAATATATAACCAAGTAAGATCAATAAATCAGATATTCACAAATTTAAATATGAAATGAATTCTCCAATAACATGATTATGATGATATAGTATGATATCATTATGTAATCATTACATCAAAATCATAAATATCTCCTCCCAGAACAACATACATCTGAGACATCAATTAATTGTATAAGGGACTTTCCTTAGTCATTTACAATAAGATATAGCTTTTCAACAAATAGTGTTTGAAATTTGGAGTATCCTTTTCATCTAATTGATAATGTGTATAACAAAATCAATTCTCAATAAGATAAGAGATTAGGAATTCACAAAGCCTTGTCTAACGTTATTGTCAAGATAGAAGGCCATATCTTTAGGAAATTCCACAATGATGTCAGTCAATCACATTATTTTAAGTAAATAGCAAAGTACCTTTTAACCTTGTACCTTTCATGTTACACTTACAGTCGCACCCCAAACAACAACATGTTACTGCTTAAGGCTTTCATAAGTGTTTGTCATCAACTATAATCGTTGGCACTAGACAGTTGTATAGTGGGATCAGTTCCTGAATGTTGTTATTGTGGGTTTGTTTTAATTTATGTAAAAATCTTCTAGATCTCTAGTCTCTATTCATGAGAAATCATTGTTCTTTTAGTAAGAACAAAAATTGATCATGTTCAAATAGCAAATCATGTCAATATATGAAGAAAATATAATTGATCTAACGTGTATATACATACATACATATATATATATATATATATATATATATATATATATATATATATATATATATATATATGTGTGTGTGTGTGTGTGTGTGTGTGTGTGTGCCTGATGTTGAAATACATTTCATGGTAAAGACATGAGACCTAAGAGTAAGACTAGGGATCACAACCAATATGCATATGTGCATTAGAGAATTAGACAATATAGTAAATAAAGTAAGAGAGATAGAACCATGATGGATAAGCATGAACTGATAAAGATTCTTCAATCTTAAGATAGTGTGATTAGTTCTATGGAAGCGACTTCTATTCTTTGATAATATTCTCTAAAAAGCTCTTCTTCACTCGAGTACTTTAGTAGATACTCTAGCACTGTTGGGTTAAGTGACATAGAAACATCATGAGTCAATGCCACCTCTAACATCATAAGGAAGGCAGTTCTTCAATTGCAGTTGACAGGAAAAGCTTTCAGGATAAAAATAGAGTGGTGTTTTACAAAATGTTTTCTTTATCAATATCCTATCAGACAAAAAGCATATAAAGGTCCTCTAGATTTCTAGTATTCATCTTTCTATATTAGTTACGTGTATGAATATTTAGTAACATATCCATATCAATAAATCATGCCTTTGCTCAATAGGGATAAACAATGTCTCTGTTCATGAGAAAATCATTGTTTATTTGTTCAAATAACAAAGCATTTTGGCTTATAAGGAAAGCCTAATTGTTCTAAACTTCTAATGATACTTTTCACATTAAAACTCACGGAAAAAATAGGGATCATGATGCAATCCTACCCCCCAAGAGTATTGGATAGAAGACTCCAAGAGGATTGGGCTAGAGCTGCTAAAGAAAGCCCTGGGGTTCTCATGAACCTCAGGGTAGATTTCTGAGCCCATGGGCTAAGGTTGGGTCCACTCTTCTTTGTAAATATTAGAATAGGTTTTTCCTTCTTTTGGGCCTTGTATTTTGGTCATTCTAGTAGTATAGGGTTTTAACCTTGTATTTCAAGGCATTTTGAGTAGTCTTTGTTGTAGGGGCTTTTTTATATTTTCATGTATTTTGGCATGGGGGTGAGCTTAGCTATTATAAGGGGTGTGTAGCTAAGCTCTAGCTTCTCATCTCAAGGAGGTGAGCTTAGCTATTAGAGAAGTATGTGTAGCTAAGCTCTAGCTTCTCTAGGAATCTTTTCAAGGAAGCTTATCAAGGAAGTTTCTCAAGGAAGCTTCTCAAGGAGGTGAGCTTAGTTATTAGAGGGGTGTGTGTAGCTAAGCTCTAGCTTCTCAAGGAAGCTACCTAGGCTATAAATAGAAGTATGTGTAACACTTGTGGTAACTTTGATGAATGAGAGTCTTGTGAGACACAACTCAAAGTTCAACATCTCTCCCTCGTTTACTCCTTCAATTTCGTGCTCCCCCTCTCTCTTTCTTTTTCCTCCATTGAAGAATCCTCTCCAAGGTTCTTATCCAAGACACATTCTTGATGGTGAAGCTCCTTCTTCCAAGGCTTATTCCCTAGTGGTTGGCGCCTCCTCTAACTTCTTCTCCTTTGTCTTTCACTGCACCTCCATGGTGGAAAATCACCATTGAAGCTCAAAGATCCAACCTCCATAAAAGCCCCACAAGCAAGCTTCCATCAAAACTTGTAAAAAGAATAAAAACATATGTATTAGTGGTGTTGGGTATGTTAGAGTAGGATAAGGTCTGAAAACCCCTTTCATAGACAACTTCCCATGAGGGAATATGGTTCCTCACCAACTCAATGAATGGTGCTACAAGTATAGAAAAATATGGGACAAACCTTTTGTAGAAGTTTGTTAAGTCATGGCAACCCCAGATTTCCCTTATACTTGGTGGAGTGGGCCAATTAGGAATGACCTTTATTCTCTTAGGGTTCGTGGGAACCCCTTGATCTTTATTTAAAAAATTAAGGAAAGTAATGCAATAAAGCGTACCTTTTTCTGTATTTTCATGTTGATTATTCCTACAAAAAAAAATACGACAAACCTAAGGTGTCCCATATGAGCACCTAAGTTTGTATTAAAACCAAAAAATAGGAACAAACCTACCTAATGAGTCCCTATGTACATGAATCATGAAGATGTTGAGTGCATGACTGATTTTACAAAAGAGGGTTGTAACACTCAACACATTCATCATATCTCTTATTTTAGGGATTTGGTGTCGAATAATACCTATTTTGGGCACCAACAAAACATAAGGATTTAAGCTTTTACGAACCAAACTCTCATCCAACAACTCCTTTACTTAAGGAATAACCTTAAGCCCAAGAGGTGTGGCAGTGCTAACAAGTATCTTTTTACGAAGGAGAAGATGTGGAGGTTGTCTAAGAGGGAAAGTTTCTTTAATATTTGTCTTTATTTTAAAATGACTTTCCTTCTTAGCTAACCTCTTGGAGGAGACACTTACCTCCTTTCACTCCTTCTTAACCATTAAAGGTTGTCCTTCTTCTTGGGGGTAAATTTCTTCACTAGATTCTTCCCCTTTTGCTTCTCCACTTTCACTAGAGGAAGGTGAAGTAGTAGCCTCATCTTGGCTACTATAAATGTCTTGGCCCCTCATAATCATGGTTTTCTTGGTGGGGCATTGAGAAGTAATGTGCCCACTTCCAAGACATTTAAAGCACTTTATGGAGCTAGTCTTCTCTTGCATACTAGCCTTAAGGGGTTGCTTTTCTATTGTCTTCCCCTTATAATCTTTGGGCTTAGAAGGTGTCATAAGATTTTGAAGTAGACTTTCTTTTAAGTTGTTTCTCTACCCTTATTTCCCAATCTAAGTTAGCCTCTAAATTGTCCTTTCCATGGAAGTATGGGAGGTTAATGTTTGCCTCTTGAGGCTTTCTTTCCTTTTCTCTCCAATGGGAGTGAGGTCTAAGATGTGCCCTATGCCTTCCTTCATAATAGTCACGAATTTCTTCACTTAGGCTCTTACAAGAGTTATGACTACCATAGGAGGCATTTTTTCTTTTCTTAACTCTTTTAGCATTTTCCTTCTTTCTTCTTCCCTTATTTTCTCTTTTTCATCTTGACTTATTTCTTCTACTCTTTTTTTTCCTTTTTCTTTTCTCTCTTGTTTTTCTTTCCACAACTTAAGGGATCTCAACTCATCTAATATCTTATACAAGGGGTCCTTAGGAGTAGAACCCTCACCATTAACACTAGATGAAAAATGAAGACTCATGTTGGTTTCTAAGTTGTGGTTCTTTCTTGTTGGGGGTTTGAAAACAAAAGTTAAAAGAAACTATGGTTGAAACTAGCCAAAATAAACACTAAACGAGGTGTGAAAGATAAGGTAAAAACTAATTGGTAAAAGGCAAGCTATCTAGGCAGTTTGACAATGGAAGATAAAGGAAATAAGCTATGAAAGTAAGCAAGAAATGTAAACTAGGTGAATCCTAAGAGTGTTTGGATGACCACATTTAAGGTTCCCAACAAAACACTCACAATCCTAAGGGAAAATTGCCTAAAATTATTACACACAAATGGAAGTAGGGTGACCTATTGGAGGCTCCCAACTTACTTCCAATGAAAGGCCTTTTAGTTACAAAATTTGAAAGCAATGAAAGTCAGTAAATTGTCAATTACAAAATTACAAAAAGGTTCTCAATTTTGGTGATTGTTCTCTCTTTGGTGATTCACTCAATTTGGAGTGCTTCTTAGTCCAATAGCTCTTAAGGTGGTTGGCCCCTTGCTTCTTAACTCAAATTCTTTAAGGGATGGCACCAATCCTCCTTTCCAATTCCCCATATGGCAACTAACAAACAAGGAAACAAAGAGACAAGTAATAACCAAAGACAAAAAAAAATGAAATGAAAGCTAAACCAATGGAGTTTTAACAAGACAATTTTTCAAGGATTATTCAACAATTAAAGAAATGAAAAGGACATAGAAGTAAGCAAGGACTCAAAGAGAAACTTAGAATGGCTCTAGAGTATAGTAAAAAAAAAACTAAAAAAAAAAAGACTCAACAAACCTTTACCTTTGGCACTTGTTTTCACACTAATTTTCAATTAAAATTTTGGAATTAAGATTTGTATAAAAATAGGCACCAATTATAGAATAAATTTTGAGCCAAAACAACAAGCACACTTCCCTTTCACCTTTTTTTTTTCTGGATACTAATTTTTCTGCCAACTTGTGTGATTTTTAATATTTTTTTCCTTTTATCCAAATCACTTGGTTCTTTTTTCTAACTTTTTTCCAAATGTCTAGAAAATTCAGTAAAAAATTTCAGCTCAAAATTCACAGTGACCAATTCTCAGTAATATTTAAAAGTTTGTATGTTCAAGCTACCAGCACCAGCAATTTTAGACTTTGAATTTTCTTTTAAGCATGGAATATTGATTGCCTTGGGCTTACTTTCGCCCTTCCTATGTATGTTGAACTCACTAGGCTTGTTTAGCATAGTTTTAGGAGTTCAATATTCACTTAGGATCAAAATTTCAGCTAGCAATTCAATCACCAAAACTCAAATTCACAATAGACACAATCATAAGGAAATCTAAAAGTTCAAGAAAAAGTTCACAATCAAAGACTCTCTAAGAATTTTGCTAGAACATGTTAAGGACTAATTAACATGCAAGATTTGACTCAAATCAACTAATAGGCTAAAAGAATTTCAAACACTCATGAACAAATGAGTTAGACAAAGAAATAAGAAAAATAAAATTCAGCACAATGTTCGGCTTCCGGCAAGTGCACCGGATCGCACAAGTAGTATAAAACGGTAAGAACCGAGTATCAAACACTCGGGAAACTTGTGTTATTTGGTAAGCTATTTCAGCAAATAGGCGTCTATTGTGTAAAAATAAGTGTGAATATGAACAAGTGTATAAACTATTTGTGCAAAAAGAAAGAAAATCACGCGAGAGAAATGATGTGTAAGAACAAGTAGAGAACACGTTGGTCTTCCTAATAGGTGCCTGATGCTAAAATGATATTCTCTATCTAACAATGCTCATGTGCTCTTATGGTGTCTCCTGAGATACTAAATCCTGATTCCTCATGATAGTTTAGCCTAATCCTGATCAAGTCTCATCCGCAGATTCCTCTTGTAAGACTAAACTCAACTAGGACCGCATTAAGACACACATACTCAACTGACTTATCCCACCCCAATTCCTCGTGAAAGCACGACAACTCAGCCTTGCACTATCAAGGACATTAGAGTTAGACTAGTTTCCACTGTTGAACGACCCTAACAAAGCATGCATCTACGTGATCAAGGTAAAGGCATACTGGAATGAAAAATAGATAGCACAGAGAACACACAAAACATCATTAAATAGATAAAATATATTTACATCAGGTACCTACAGGGAAGATCCAACAGAGGATTTAGCTTTCCATACCAGGAAGCCTTCTTAACAACAAAAAGAAGAACAATATGAAAGATTGAAAAAATACAAGTGGTGAGGATGTCTCCTCCACCTCTAGGATCTCACAATCACTCACAAATTCATCTCAAGCTCTCAAACCGGCTCCTACTTCGAGCTCTGGTCTCTGTAGATCTTCACACAACAAAATCTCTCAAAACTCTCTGAAACTTGGACCTTTCTCTCACTAGAAACCCTAGACGTGCAAAGCTCTGAATCCCAGTCCAAACTCCCTTCACAAAATCTGATTTCAGGCTTAATTAGGTGGCCTTGTTCGTGCTCGTGCGCTTAGCGCACGTATGGACCGCTTAGCACACGTTAGTGATTTTTGGCTTAGCGCGCCTTTCTCGCTTAGCGGATGAACTGAAGCAGTGCGCTTAGAGAGATGAAGCGGTGTGCTTAGCGAACCTGTACAACTCATCTTCTTCTAGATTATTCCTCGTGCTTAGCCCAGGAGTGTTGCGCTTAGCGGATGATTGGCTTAGCGAGAAGGTGAAAACAGCCTTTTTCAAAGCTTGCCTAATTAACCTGAAAATTGAGAGAAAATGATTATTAAACACACAAAATGAAAATACTAAGTATTTATTACCTATACTTAACAGAAAATACTTATAACCTTACAAAATAACCATAAATTGGGAGAGTTTGATACAATTTATACAAGTTTTATACACAAAAGTTAGTCGTTTTCACCGACTAACACATAACATAAGAAATTTTATGTGACAAGTTTCATGACTAAACATGACTTCTATGACAAAACTACAATAGGTGAACAAGTCACTCTAGATTTTTTAGGATTTCTTCTAGTTTAATGTTTTTGTAAGAATTTTATGGTTTAGGTTTCAACCACAAAAAATAGCAAGACAAAACTCAAAGGAACCTAAACTCAACACAACTCATGGTTCAAGAACATGAACAAGAAATTTGAACCATAGAAAATCAAATCTAGCTTCTATAGCAAGATTAATCGGTGGAAATTCTAAAGAATCATGTTAACAGCATTTAGCACAAGACATGTGAGGAGATACATGTAGAAAAATGAAGAAACAACAATTAAGGAGAAGGTAAAGTTGAAAATTAATGGAGGTTTAAGGAGCACCTACTTGAAGCTCTTGTGCTTTGATTACTACTTGATGGAAGCTTGCTTATGGGGCTTCTATGGAGGCTAGATCTTTGAGCTTCAATGAGGTCATTCAATGGTAATTTTCCACCGAGGTGCAGCGGAAGACAAAGGAGAAGAGGTGAGAGGAGGCGCCAACCACTAGGGAAAAACCTATTCTAATATTTATAAAGAAGAGTGGACCCAACCTTAGCCCATGGGCTCAGAAATCTACCCTGAGGTTCATGAGAACCCCAGGGTCTTCTTTAGCTGCTCTAGTCCAATCTTCTTGGAGTCTTCTATCCAATACCCTTGAGGGGTAGGATTGCATCAGATCACAAGCCAATATGCATATTATAAATCTAAGATAAACATAGATATGAAGTTCATTGTAACTGCTAGAAATAATTACTAGTTAGTTGAAGTCGACAAAGAATAATCGGTGTATACTGCCAAGAAATAAGGTATTTATAAGCGATCACTTCCGAGTGTGAAATAAAGCAAATCTTTCTATGAAATCGGCTATCACCCTCTACTTTCACAAATTATCATGTTCTAATTAGTCTGTCATAGCATCATTCATTAGTAGATATGGTAGTATCTTATAGAAAATGTTTCGAAGCTATCTTGGTGCCTTCAGCATCTATAAGATGTTGATAGTGGAGTATTCCTTATTATAATGATCAAAAGCTATTCAATAATATTTGTACGTAACTCATTGTAGCGATAAAATATAGGTACCGCACGTCTCTGTGTTATGGTATATTTGATCAAATAAGTGCACCTTTTCTATGTAATGGTGGGTTTTGCCATCTCATAACTAACTCATATGATACGTACTTGGGGTGTTGGTCAGTCAAAGTAGGCGAAGCAAGTCAGAGAAAATTTTTCTATCATCTTCAGCTATGTCCTGCGCAGAGTACTTATCTTACTTCCTCGATTACCTTACTAGATACCAATTATAAAATCATGTTATCCAATTTTTTTGCCATTAGAACGGCCAAGTTCTCTCCTGCTGTCAGACTACGAGCTCCCCACCGAAGTTGGATGCAAGTCATAAGTCAATGACAAGTTGGCCTGAAAAGGCGGTGATAAAATCACACTGCAATTTTGCATAATAAGTAAATGATTAGAATTAGCTCTAGTATCTTCCAGCTTGAGATTTTGAAGAAGTATTCATTTTTTTTATAATTCAACACTTGTTATAAAAGTGGCAAATACTATCTTGTAACATCTCGGTCACTATATATGCTCATGTAATAAACATGACATGATATATCATGAATGAGATTGACAAATATAATCCAGTAAGTACAGACATGCATTTTTATATACTATTTTATTTGAAGGATAATATTATTTAAGCTTCTATATTGTCCAATGGCCAAATATGAAAGATGAAAAATAATATCAAGGTATTATTCCGACTATGGCATGAACAGTGTCTAATGTGGCATATGGTTTGACCATATAAACCATGATTGAGGTGCGAGTGGTTTTTGCACGTAACCCGTTTTATCCCATAAATGCGGTTTTGCCGGTAAGTCGTTTCATCACATAAATGTGGTTTGGTAAATAAACTGTTTCATCCCATAAACTCTTGTCTTTAGCTTTATGAGATTGATTTCACAGGAAATCCCGCAAAGGAATATTATCCCCAATGAGATATTATATATATTTTTTTCTCAGCAAAATGAGATATTATATATTATATATGATAATAAGATTGGGCAATAATTAGAAATGGTATCATATTAATATGATCATAAAGCTTGAAGCATTAGAAAGTAGTACCTTCGAGGCGTGACCCAAACAGGGAGGGAAAGAAGTTTAAGATATTATATACTAGAAACTTGTACCTTCGAGTCGCACCCCCAACTTTCAATGATGTGTGTTCACTGAAGGCACGTGTCCCTTGAAGGATCTTTGATTCACAAGCATCTTGACAAAATTTATAGAATAGAAGATGTTCAGAACTCGTTCTCAGGCTCGGTTGAATTCATCGTAGCAGTTATTGCATGTCCTGAATTTCATTGTCACTGTAAAATATCGAATTCAACATGCAATCATCTACTACTAAAAAATAATTTTTTATGATGCACTTTCTGAGACAATTCATAAAAATCATCTTAAAATATAAAATAATGATAATTTTATAAATAATAGAATATGTACGATGTCAGTATTATAAAAATCACTTAAAAATTAAGTGTTTAAAAACGATTTTATTAAAACCGTCTTAAAAATCAAGTATTTAAAGATGATTTTCTTAAAACAGTCTTTTGAAATTAGTCTCCTCAACCCTTTTCCTAACGCTCAGTCTACCCTTCTACCAAACAAAACAAAACCCACTTTGTCCCTTTTTGCTTATCTCTCTCATTCTCGTCTTCACCAATGGCGTTGTCGTAACCACTACCTTCTTTGTACTTCTCCCTTCTCTTGCTCTCTTCGCCGCCACGGCCTCCTACCCCACCTGCACTGGACCCATGACCCCGCCAATGCCTCAGGCAAGATGTTGTAACAGTTACGAGCCAGCAAGATGCAATCGAGGCGGTGGAAGATCTCTATGTTGGGTCTCTCTCCACAACGACGTCGAACATCGTCACTTGCACTGCTCCCCTGAAGCGGCTCAGCCTGCCCCTCACTCTAACCATGGCACCGAGCTTCATGAGTGAGGCGAAGCACGCGGCGAGGTCATGGCGACGACCACGGGCAACTGAGGAGGAATTGGTGTCGTTGAGCCAGAGCAAGCATGGGACGCAACCGGAACTTCATTAGCTGTTGTGAGTTTCACATTGTAGGATCATACTGATAGTTATGTGCGTCAATTTTGTGGAATGTCCTTCTCTTGTTGCTTGTACATTGAAGTCTCAGTGATGTTCTTTCTCAACTGTAATATT
This sequence comes from Glycine soja, assembly GCF_004193775.1. Taxonomy (NCBI): domain Eukaryota; kingdom Viridiplantae; phylum Streptophyta; class Magnoliopsida; order Fabales; family Fabaceae; genus Glycine; species Glycine soja. Next base: position 28,658,778 of record NC_041005.1, on the reverse strand, counting down.
ACCTTTTCATAAAGGGTGATATAGAGCCTATTATACACAATTCTAATATTGGTTTGTGTTCATACGTATTTAGTGTCTTTTTAAATTTCACTTCTAAAAACCTGTTTATGAAGGAGGAATTGGGACTATGTTTAATTTTGTGTTCTATGTAGTTCATTCCCCCTTTTTTTTTATCAAACAGGAGGACAGCATTCGAAGATGTCAAATTATGCAAAGCCTGTTATTGTGGCAACAAGTATGCTTGAAATCATGATTAATCATCCCACACCAACAAGGGCAAAAGTCTCAGACACTGCAATTGTAGTAAGACAAGGTGCTGATGCTATCATGCTTTCAGGAGAAACTACACATGGAAAGTGAGTTTGTTGTTCCTTGGTGACCATGGTTATATTTAATTTTTATTTAGTTGTTCAAACTTTTTTTCAATATTCATTTTTTACTATTTGAAATGCATAAGAGATACTATTTACCGTTTAGAGAAGATAATGAAAAATGTACAAGGATGGGGAATAAGATACCGTCTTAGGGGAAACCTAAAAAATAAGAACAAATAGGAAGGAATGTTAACTAAACAAAGCTTAGGAATCTCTTCATGTCCAATAAAGGGGAATTAGTTACCTTGATTTACTATAACTGAAAACTACCTGCTCCCTTTTTTTGTTCAATAATTTTCGTTAATTAAATGATTTTCAGTGGTTTAAGATTAGTAGACTTTTCTTTTTCTTTTTTTTGGAGTGCACTGTTTTCAGGAAGAAAAACGTCATTCATTATCACAAGATACTTCTGTCCTAAATTGGCTACAAAACCCGTCTTATCAGCCTTTTGTATGTGTAGATTATTGTAATTACTATATAACTACTTTTCATTTAAAGATGTATGTGATTCTTTTTTTTAATACTTGGTTACATAAGAATGTTTAACCTTTGTGTGTCTTGTGCTGATGAATTGTGCATTTAATGTACTACTTCTTTTCCAATATTTTTAATCTAATAAATTTATATCATGAGCATTGCAACTGCTTCAGATTTCCGTTGAAAGCTGTTAAAGTTATGCACACGGTGGCTCTTAGGAATGAATCCAGTGTTCAAAGTGGTGTTTCTTATCCGAGTCAACTGAGTTCCCATGAAGTATGTGCTTGGTTAAAAAATTAGGCAGTTTTGGAGTTTTGTTTCATATGTAGTAGAGATTTATTGCTATATTTTATGGATAATTGATAATATGCTAAAATCTAATTAATTTGTGTTTACTTGTTGACAGAGCCACATGGGAGAAATGTTTGCTTTCCATGCGACAACAATGTCTAACACTCTTAATACTCCTATTATTGTTTTCACCAGAATAGGATCCATGGCAATTCTTTTGAGCCATTATAGGCCTTACTCAACAATCTTTGCATTCATGAATGAGTAAGCATTAGCAGGATGTGTGCTTTTATACTGAAATTATTTGTTTGAAGGCCACCCAACATAGTTATTTTTTTGTCTTTTTCTGCTTTATAATTTTTAGAGGGTGTTAAGTATAGATGCTTAAGTTAATGTTCTATTATTGCACCCACAAATTTATGATTTCTCTATTTGCATAGCAAGAATTAAGCAGAGGTTGGCGCTTTATCATGGCATTATGTATTGGGAATAAATTTGTATGTCCACGATTCAAGTCATCATGTAATCAATTCTAATTTTAATAATAAAGTATTATTTTATTTTCATTGTCATATTTCACCATTTGATTAAATGGTTCATTTGATAATGTCCTTGATTAAAATTAAATACTTGTTATTATAATAGAGATTATGATAATGAGAAACAAGTTTGTTCTAATTTTAATCTAAACCATTCTTGATTATAGGATTATTGTAAATAAGATATCAATAATCTGGATAGATTAATATATATGTGATAGTATTTATTGGATAAATATTAATATATCTCATTTATTAATTTGCATATATAGATGAGTCATATGTTGATGTGATCATTGAACTGACTCAATTGAAATTTTCTAATGGTTAAAATTTACCATAAGCTGTCAATAGAAAATTATCAAGAAGAGGTATAATAGTTTTCTTTGACCTGAGATTGTCATAGTAATTAACAGGTTATTTGTTGTATTTTGATTTTGAACACTTAATGCTTTATAGCACTTGTTGAATGGATATTGGATATGATTAAATACCTGTAGAATTAATTATTAATCAAGAAGGAATCCATCAACTCTTGGTAATGAGTTTGAGTTCTATGAATAAAATTATATCTTGGCCAAGAAAATTAAATGAAAGAAGAAATGACTTTCTTAAGTCATTATGAGTTATCTCAAAATAGTTTGACAGTAATACCATACTCTAAAGTTAACTCAGAGATGTAAAGATGAAAGAAATGATTACACTACTCTTCTAATGGTTCTTGAAAGTAAAATGTTACTTCATGTTATCCGGACGTTAAGGAGTGTTGCTAGACGCCTACCTAGATTAGTATATTAATTTGATTAATATATTACCGGCTTAGTATTAAACCTATGGGATCACACACAAACGAGTGCTCTAATCTCTGTTAAAGAAATTATTTTAATATTTGATGATTAATTAAATTAGAGAATTTAATATGATCAAATGATTAATTGATTTCAAAAATTAATTGATTTCAAAAAGGTGGAATATTATTATATTTTTGCTAGCGCTGAAAATATAAATAATATGAAAGATTTGGTGAAAAAATATAAACAAACATGTATGATTTTGTAAGGGCGGCTAGATACAAGTTTGACTTGGTCAATTATTATTTCAATTTTAATTGCTAAATGATTAGCAATAAAAGGTAACAAGAAATAATATAACTTAAAAAAGGATACTATCAATAATAATTTTGATTTGATCAGAAATTTGGTATCCTTAGCGTGCTATAAATAGAACCTTAGGCTGCACATTGATACAATCCCAATATCACTTCTCTATTCTTATTTTTCCACTTGTCAAAGTTGTTGACGAATAAGTCTCGATGTGAATACACTTAGAGTCTTCACACACAAATGAGTGTTCTAATCTCTGTTAAATAAATTATTTTAATATTTGATGATTAATTAAATTAGAGAATTTAATATGATCAAATGATTAATTGATTTCAAAAAGGAGGAATATTATTATATTTTTGCTAGCACTGAAAATATAAATAATATGAAAGATTTGGTGAAAAAAGAGAAATAAACATGTATGATTTTGTAAGGGCGACTAGATACAAGTTTGACTTGGTCAATTATTATTTCAATTTTAATTGCTAAATGATTAGCAATAAAAGGTAACAATAAATAATATAACTTAAAATAAGATACTATCAATAATAATTTTGATTTGATCAGAAATTTGGTATCATTAGCGTGCTATAAATAGAGTCTTAGGTTGCACATTAAAACAATCTCAATATCACTTCTTTATTCTTATTTTTCCACTTGTCAAAGTTGTAGACGAATAGAGGTCAGTCTCGGTGTGAATACACTTAAAGTCTTCACACTATTGAAGAATTTTTATAATATAATTTAAATACAAAATAGATCATTTTATTTCGCAATGTGTTTGAACACCTTTTTTCCTACATTATGTCCATGTACATGCAATTTTCAAGTGATGCAGAAGAGACCTTCTCTAGAGCCCTAAGCTACTATTGGTTAGTACACTACTACAAAATTACCCTTCTACATCGGTTAAAACATCCCTTCTACATCGGTTATTACGTGATGTCATAGCCCGTGACGTTGAAAGACCAACCACATTTTACATCGATTGTTTGACCGATGTAGAAATGTTTCATTCAAAGACGAGTCTGGACCTAAGCCCATCTTAGTTTCATTGACAATCTACATTGGTTGTTCTGAACACCCGTTGTAGAAGGAAGTCAATCTACATCGGTTTTTTGGCTACCCACTGTAGATTCATGGACAATCTACATCGGTCTCTATATGAACCTGTCATAGTATCAAAGCCAATCTACATCGGTTTTTTGGATACCCGCTGTAAATTCATGGACAATCTACATTGTCTCCATATGAACTCGTTGTAGTATCATCATCATTCTACATCGGTTGTAATAATTAGCCGATGTAGAATTGATTTTTTTTTTAATTTTTGTTCATGAATAAAGGCAATGAAAAAAGTTAGCTCTTAATGTGCACATCATTTAAAAAAAAAAAACATAAGAAGCTATACATATAATTAAATAGGTAGCAAAATGTTGACACCTTGAAATTAAAGACAAAGCCACAACACTTCTATATATCAGTATATTTTCATATCAACATTTGGAAAATAAAAAAAAAAATTGAGTTTCATCATAAGCTAAAATTAGCTTATACATAAGTTAACTTATAAAAATTCTCTCGTAATATCTTCAGATAAAAAAAATTCTACAAATTAATTTGTGCATGAACTGATTTGAGCTAAAAAAAAACTTATTTCATTATTTTTTGCTTATTTTCTTATCCTAGTGCTTCTGTATAACCCCTACCCATACAATTAATATATCATATGAACAAGGAATGATGGATGTAATGACAATTAGTCACCTGAATTTCATGCAACGAAAGTCCTGATATCTCATTCAACTTTATGGCAATTGATAAGCATGCAATAGAAAGCAATTCAAGCATCCAGTATTCCCAATCCTGATAAAAGTAATGCTCATTATCACTTCTCATATATATTAAAGAAGTACGTAATCAAAAAATGTTGCAAAATGATAAATAGCCAACAATCCTTACATTGCATTGACAAATGGATACAAAGCGATGAAGATAATTAAGAGACAAGAAAACTGTCCCAAAAGAAAGATTAAAGTGGCTTCTACACTACATACACATGAAAGAATCAGGTGGAATTAAGAAGTTAATTGATGAGTAATGATGCACTTTGTTCAGCAAAAAATGGATAGAGCAAAGTACAAGGTAAGGACACCATTTAGCCTGAGAAGTCATTTTCTTTACACAAATGATTACAAATGCCATCTATTTTTATTTTGAATATTTTTGTGCAAACAAAGTAAAATTTTCTAAATTTATTATTAAAATAAGAAATAAAGAGAGAAAATATTTTCACAAAAACAGCAGTTAAGTTATATATTTGTGTTAAAGTTTGAAACGCCAAAGGAAACTTACCTTGATAAACCATTGAATAACTCTACAGCTAGGAAAAATGAAATTGTTGTAGTGTAAGTACTTTGTATAGTCAGGTTCGGGCAAGCACAAGACCTCCTTCTCTAGACACACTGCAAAAACCTCTTCAAACTCTTCATTTTCATAACTCTTTAGTGCAACAGGGTCACTAATAACTTCTTCAAAAGTATTTGCAGACTTTGAAAGCCACACCTCATCACATAGCAAATTATCCATACATACCATGAATTGAAAGCTAAAAGTTAATAATGTGTGAGCCTTTCTAAAAACTAACGTTGAGGTTTAATTTTTTTTAACAGCAAATTATGTATTATATTAAATACAGGAACTTAGTACAAGGACCTGTACAAGTAGTACAGCTAAGTAATTACATCCGAAAAGATAGGAGTAAATCCTATATGTGCATCCAAAATATGTAAAAACTAACATTGAGGTTTAATGAAACCCCAATTATTTTAACTCAATAACTTGGCAATAAGTCAAGTTTTATGAAACCCCAATTAATTTAACTGAACAGGACTAACTTAGAAGCTTAATCGAATCCCTACTAGAGTTAATTTTTCATAGCTAGAAAATACTTATTATTTTGTGTCAACAGAAGATTTGATTATTATAGAAATGCACATGGCTAGTGGTAGACTCTTATTATTACTTATACGTGGGTGCAGTGGTAATGCCTATGTAAATAGGTTTAGCTCCGATAAACCGAAGACACATATATGTAATTTTTTTCATAGAAATCGAATACATGTTGGTGTTAGAGTTTATAATAATTGATATATTTTAATCAAATAATTGAATTAAACTCTTCAATGAATATATATATATATATATATATATATATATATATATATATATATATATATATATATATATATATTTAACCGTATTATTAGAAGTTGTAGTTGCATTTGATTTCATCTATAAATAATCTACAATAACATATAATGGAAATATTCCCTTTTAATATCATATTTACTTAGACACTTTCTTAATAATACAATAAATATATATAAACTATCCATTTTTGTAATTTATTTTTGGAAATTTAGCCTTCCAGGCCGAAGTATCACACTCCCCTATTTATGTTAGAAACTGCTCCCACTTATGACTTATATATAGCAGTTTTTACTGTTCTCCCTTATTCTTTTTCCTATCTTTTTTCATTTTGTGCCTTCAAATCATGTTTATCAGCCCGTGATGTTTATATAGTTTAAAAACTAGTTCATTAATTTTAAGGTGAATGATCATTGAAGTATAAGTGTATAACATTTTCCAAGAAACTCTTTTAATACACTGACACACAATAAAAAACTAAATCCCTCACAAAATGATTAAGGTGAATGATCATTGAGATATTATTGTTTTATTTATACTTTGAATTTATGTTTATTTATACTTATTTCACGTTTAACTATGTTGTAATGTTTCATTTTTGTTGTTAGTTTTTAATTCATTAATTTTAATTATGTTGAAAATCACTTTTTTATAGAAAAAAATATTTATTGTTTTTAAATTTGAAATATCCATAGATATCTACAAATATAAAAAAAATCCAAAAATATTTTTTACACAGATACCTGGCCAATAAGGAACAAACAAGAGACAGATTTTCTTCCATGGACAAATATGTAGATAAGTACCATTCTAATTCCTACTTGGGTCAACTGGCAAGTGTCATCCAAAGACAGTTGTCACTCGAGGAGTGGTGAATAAGGAAAGAATAAGAGTCCATGCCTATGTAAATATGATGGTGAACGGGTAGCTCTATTTCGAGTGATGATTGTAATTGAAAGCAGATAATCAGATACACACTTTTTTGGCGAAGAATAAGAATACCAGAGTTAATTAGCTTTTGATGTAGTGAGAAGAATAAGACAGTTAGAGTAATATTAAATGAAATTTCAAAATCCATCACCACCTCTAAAAAACCAAACAAGAAACAGGATAAAGAAAACATTTTTTTCCGATTCCCCCATCATGTATCTCTTCATGCCATTTGTTTCCAAATGGCTGGGGTTACTATTGTTTCTCCAATACTAAGGTCTATGAGAAGAGAAATAAGAGAAAGAGTAAGGAAGGTATCCCATGTAACTAGCTTGATGATTGTTATATAGTTTGTTGTGTAAATAACTAGAAGGCAGTTAGTAAGAACTAGTTATCAGGTTATACAAACTATAAGAGTGGAGACTTTGCTGAGCAAAAAAAAAAAAGAATGGAGACTGGAGAGTAAGAATCAGGAATATTGTAGGCATCAGCTTGGAAGGGGCCAGGTTCCTCAAAATAAAAATAGCTGGGCATTGTGTTTTCTGTTACTACTTCACTTAGTGAATAAGGAATCTCTCATCTCTCTGTTCTGCAATCTTTCTCTTCTTTCTGCTATATTCTAATAGCAGTTCATCATGTACACCCTTCATTTAAATGACCATTTAAACTGCTCAATGGTAAAGGATGAAGTGCCTAATAACAAAAGGCATTAATCCTAAGTTTTTTTATTGTTGTATATTTTGCACATTATTCACACTCTGACTTGAAAACAAGCTTTCATTTTGATAAGAGTTTGTTGTGTAAATATCGGAAGAAGAGTGCAATTGTGTTCGCACCATAATATTCTTAAAAACTAATTCACCCAGAGATGGTATGACACAAGCAAATAAAGATAATAAAAAAAACTGTATTGATGATAAAGACAAGGCTTCTTGTGTATTTAAAGCCAACACATAGCACTATAAACTTACCAACCCATCCAGGATGCTTCTGCATAATAACAGCAAATGCAGTCATCTGTTCTAAGATAATGAAATCAATCATGGAAGTATGATTGGCCACAAAAACCTGTACAGTAAAGGAAAATAGAAAGAGTAAATTAGAAGTTGTATACATCTCATGCCATGCACTCATCATCTGTCACTTAAGTAAATAGATATTTAAGAAATAAAGGGCAAAATAAATTATGTCCTCTAGCGAATTGGCCAAAATTTGTTGCATTCATCTAAGATGATAAAAATAACAGATTTTATCTACTTATATTTTTATTTTTCAACATGTTCTGATTCTTCCATTTGTCTTCCCATTAAAGTTTTACATGTAATCGTTCAACAAATGAAGTGAAGGCTTACTAAAACACTAAAACAAAAGTGGATTAACAGCAGTAGATCAATTCACACCAAGTCTCAAACCTCCTTCGTAGTGATAATAATAAGGAAACAGAATACAAACAATATGTATAACACAAACAATACCAAATATTTGGACATTATACGCCTTAACGTTGGAAATATTATTAGCACATTACCAGAAGTTCATTTTGTGTTTTAAGATAAGCTAAATCAGAAACTTGAAGCCTCTCTTTTACATTTTATGGACTTGGTTCAAAGTTCAAAGAAGTCTTAAAATAACAAGCTGGTAGATGTTATAACAGACAGTAAAATTGCATACAACAGAAATCTATGTAAAAAAAATTTAACTGGCGGAAAATAGCAAGGATAATCTGAATTGATACTTAATCTTTTTCCTCAAATCATCATTTCCTTTCAGGAGGGAGTGCACTGGAATGAAGACTGAAAGAAATATAATTCATCCTAATGTCAACACTAGAATCCTACAGAACCAAATAGGACACATCACATGCATGGCGAGGAAAAGATTATAGTAAAGTATGACATTAACATGAGAAGCATAAAAGAGAGACTAATAGGCCAAACACAAACATTACATCTGAAATCACAAAAGAGAGACTAATATACCAAGTCCTTGCTCAAATGACAGCTACGAGGAAGAATGAATGGAAGAGTCAAGAGTGTCAAAATACATGCATTGGCAGATTGGGAGCTGTGTAGCCAGCTGATAGTGACATCAGCAACCAGCCTTGAATTTATGTGTGCTTAACGATGTTGTTACTATATCCAGTTCAATTCTCAAGGTTTATTATGTAGTATTTACATCTTGTGTAATTCTTGAGGTCTCTTGTGTTTTTCTTTTTTTCGTGTGTAGTGTGTACCAAGGTCCAAGGATTATGTCTGTAATCAACATCTCCCTTTTAATACTACTACTCGCCCTCACTCTCTGACTTCTCTAACTAGCTAACAACAAACCAAGAAGAAGCATGTGATAACTATTCATGAGGCAGAAAATAGATATATCAAATAAGAAAAAATATATACATTGAAGGGATACAATAATGAAATAATAAAAGCTTAAACATTTTGTAAGCGTCAAAAACTTAATGAAAAAAAGTTTTCAAAGATAATGAAATGATAAAGCTTAAAAATGAAACAGATACAAAACAGAATTCTTGTAAAAAATAAGAAAGTACAACAGTCTCGGACAAAATTTCTCTGGAGAATGTATAAATGATATTTAAAAAAATAAACCAATTTAATCTTTTCTTTTTCTTTTCTCTTACTATTACAAATACCTCCAAAAGCACTATGCTATAAATGACTGAATTTAAAAAATGCACGGGAAAAATTGAACTTTAAGCTTTATCAGAATAAATAAATGCAAATTTTCCTTGATTAACCACAGTTTACATTGGTCTATCGGTTATATTTTTTGTTTGATTACTACATCAGGTTTTGATAACCGATGTAGATTTAACGATGTAGAAACCGCAATTTGTAGTAGTGAATGATTTAAAACCACTAAAAATAGATGAATATGGAGAGATCACAAAATTCACTTTATTAAATCAATGTACTTACCTGACTTGTCAATTCGCTCCGAAGTTTCCTCTAGCCACCTGAGTCACTTTTATATTGTCTCATGTATGAAAATACACTGGCCTTTGAATGTAAAGCTGAATGTTCACATGCACCCAAGACAGAATCAAATGCCAAGAACATGAAGAATGCAAGAGCTAACCCATTATGTAATAATGGTGTCAACAAACCAATTCATTGTTGCGTAGTTAGTAAATAGTCGCACATAATACATAAGCAAAAGCACAACTGCACTGAATAATCCAATGAAATATTTATGAGAAAACACAAACAGCAATGCTTGATAAAAAAAAAAAAACAACTTGACAAGCTGCGGAAAAAACCATCTATAGGGATTTTATTTTTACATAAAATTCACAAACCTCAATCTATGGACTCTTATTTGAGATTGTTGCTCCTCAAATAAAGATTGAATTCTCTGCAGTGAACAACATACCCTGGTATTTAGCCAAAAGAATATAACCAACTCCAGAAACATACATCTAAATAATTTTCCTTTTCCCCTTTCCTCTCTTTTTATTGCATTTAAATAACAATACTATATCTCAGGGCAATTAAATATCTTGTTTCTCATGGCAAATAACAATACTATATCTCATGTTTACTTCCTACCTTGACAGAGCTTCCAACTTCCTCTAGTTTCTGCATTAGTAGCAGCTCCCCAGAAGGATTAGGATCATGTTTCAATGACATTGATGGAGACATCTAAAAATCAAAGAAAACAACAATGGGTGAGAGAGAGAATGAGACAATAAGTAAGCAGCATGAACAATGAGTTCTAAGTTCTAAGCAATATAAAGGTATACTGGGTAATGACAAATTATTTGTCAACCACTCACCCAGAAGTCCAGAAGCAAAATTTAAAAAGATTTATTCCCAATGCATGTGACAGCATGGTAAATGACTTACCATCAGATGATGTGGAACATCTTCTAATCTAGAGACCTGTCTTGACACAATCTCATTTCTCATGTTCGATAGACGAATCATAACAGCCTGAGAAGAATGGAAGCATTGCACTGAAGTTGTCAAAAACTGTAGGCACATAGTCCCATTTTTTTATTTTTTTTTCCAACAAGAGGAAGTTAAACACAAACTAAAACTTAACACATTCAAACAACTAAAACATCATGTGTTTTCGTACCTTGGGGAATGTGTTGCTAGTGTAAGAGATGAGCAAAATAGAATCTCAGCACTACACATAGAGTTTGGTCCACGCTTCTTTCCGAATCCCACCACTACAATCAAGCAAAAATCAAAATTAAAACCCATATCACGAAATCCCCAAATTCACAATCTTTACTATTCTAACACAACAAAATCGGTTTTTTCAGTAGAAAATGGAAAAAAGAGAAAAACTAAGGATGTTGAACATTGTGGGTATAGGCATCTGAACACAACCCTTACCTCTTGGAGCGACAACAATATTAGGGTTTGGTGTTTCCATTCTCACAAAAATCCTACCCTTCGCCGAAGACGGGACGGAGCACAGGTTGGGGAATGTCCACGACGAGCTTGTGGAGGTCAGGGCAGGGTGAAGGGCGAGAGTGAGATGTACGGAGGTCAGGGCAGGGTGAAGGGCGAAAGGGAGATGGAAAGACATGCGCGTTCCAAAGACTGAAGCATAAATAATTAATAAAATAACTACAAATGAGACAAAGGCAGTTTTTGTAAAAAAACCCTAGTAATAGGCTTACAAACAAAGGCGGTTTTTATCGTAACATTTGTATCAAAAGTGGTTTATAAAACCGGTCGTTAAGCTTTATAAAAAGTTGGTATTAATTTCAAAAATGTCACGCAAGCTTTATTACATCGATTATTTTATAACCGACTTAGATTCAGCGATGTTGAATTACGTTTTTGTAGTAGTGGTAATATCTCCATCACATGCACAAATATTCCTTTTCTTGATATTTTTTCTTTTAAATGTTTCTGAAAAGTCTTCATATTTCAGAGTAAGAGTCATTTACACGAGGGACAACATGTCATACTCGTTCAAAGTGGAGCACAACCAATCTGGTGTGAGGAATCCACTCACCACGTACAAGTTCGCAAGGTTCATGGATAAAATTCTATGAAGGATCTTTTTTCCTCATAAGTGTACAGTTTTTCCCCCACTATCTTGTAACTAGTTATTCATAGTTATGGCTATTATGCACTTGAAACATCAAAGTTGGATAGTAATGGAATTTTCATAATACAAATAGTGATTTATTGATAAGGAATTGCCACAGCCCTCCATGAAATTCTTTAATAACTACCTATTTTTTTAACATGTCATCTTGATAGTTTATCTTGGTTAAAAGAAATCACATTGACCTTTTGTTGTTTATGAGGCATAGAATTTTATTTCATATGATATTTCGATGAGGCATGGAATAGCTCTCAAGGGTAAGACTGTGTACTTTTGACCCTTATCATGCCCCGCATTAGTGGGACTTGTGAGCCTTGTGCACTGGACCAGCCTTTATAATTTACTTATATCTTAGTTTTAACTGTTTTACCTTTCCGAAGTTTTTTTCTTCATAAGTGATTAGTTTTTTTTTTCACCAAAAAAAGCAAACTGCTTTACATTTCCCAACTTTTGGTCTATCCGTATGAAAGGTGGCATTACATATCAAAATAAGATAAAAGAATGACTGAAGCAAAGATAATTTATGCCATGTCCTACTTTAATACCTTTCGTTTCACCTTATTCCCATTTTGATTATGCAAAATTTGATTCTAAGACGGTTACCAACATTGTTTTTAAAACAAAGAGAGGGATTAGGACAGAAAAATTAGAGGACATTATGAATATTGAGGATAAAAATATAAGGTGTATGTGAAAATGCTACAGTGAGAAGGAAACTTCTCATAACTCTCTCAGTAAGATATCTTCTTTATTTTAAACTCTATTGTTAATTACAAGTTTAATTAGTAATTATTATTTATGTGTCTTTAATCTGTATCATAAAATTGGGAGAAATTTTAACATATGAATTTTTTTTCTCCATGCATTAGGTGTTGGTTCAACTTGGAGATATACTAGATTAAGGTAAAGATGAAATTGTTTTCTTGTCTTTAAATTCTGTTTTTTTTTTTTAGGTTCAACTTCAAAATAAGATTAAACAGGAATCTGAACAATTTGGGTTATGGAAAGCTTCACGCGAAAAAGAAGTTCTCCAGGTCTCCAGGTAAATGCAAATGGCAAGATCTCTGCTCAAATTTTTTAAGCGCTTGCAAGAAAATACTCTCAGCCTACACTGATTTTATAAAATACAAGATTGATAGCTTGATAGCTTGATATTCCTATTTTCAGCAAGTATCTTCTTTGCTAATTATAAAAGGAATCAATGAATATTATTAGTTAATCAAGCTATATCAACACTATGTATAGTTTGCATATCATTCCTCTTATATCAGCTGAATGCAATGCATATAAATTCCTTTACGCTATTTTTTAAAGGCTAAGTGTCAATTTAATATAGATCAGTTTGGTACTGTCCATAGCTCTTTTTCATTTCTTTAGTCGTTCTCTCTGTCTTTCACAGGAATTTCCCATCTGCAGTAAGCTAGATCCTGCTGTTTATGGCCCTCCTGAGTCGACAATAAGAAAGGAAATTCTAGAGCAAGAACTAAGTGGAATGAGCATGGAACAGGTTTGCTCTATATTTCTCTTGCTAATTGAGCTTGACCTGTTTATCTGGCAGAATTTTGTTAGCTCAATATTTTCGATATTGTTAATTAAGAGATATTAAATATTAACAATTACTCTATTTAAACCAATCACACAAACACTTAAATTAGTGGTTAAAGAAATTGAGTTCTAACATTAGTCAATGATGTAAAAATCATTTCCAATGAATTCCTAATCTTAAAAAAATATTTGTATACATAACAAATGGTTTTAAAGTTAGAAACTGTTTTTCTATGTATATGACTGAAGCACCCAAACAGGACAAACAATAGGTGGTGGACTTTACTTCCAGAGATACAAATGTTATGAATTAATTTTTTCTTTGCCTTCTGCTTGGGCATTCAATTATTGCTTGTGTCTAGCACATATGTATACCATCAAATATTACTAAATTTTGCTATATGTCGATAAATTGAAAAAAAATTGGATAAAAAGAATGAATAGTTTTGGACTTGTATCTTTTCATTTCATGATGTTTTGCAGTCACAAACTTTGGATGGTCTAGAAAGTGGAACATAAAGAACATTGACTATTTTTTTCAAAATTATTTATTTGGCCCCTAAACCTGACCATATTAATAGTATTCCCGCTATATGTGTGCGTGTGTGCATTTGGATGCATAAAAAGATTCATTATATGGATTCTTAAAATGTATGGTCGTGTTTCAATTGTGAAATTGGTGACAATGAAAGTTATAGTCATCCTAGAAAAAAGATTCTAGATTTTATGTTCTTAAAATAATTTTGTCATTAGTTGATATAACTGTATCTGGGAGTGACGGTAGAAAGGTTCTTATTATATTAAATATTTGTTCCTTATTATAAGAATCGAGTAATGATATTATTATTTATTTCTTATAATAAGAACATAAGGTAGTTAAAACAAGATCTATAAAAATATAATTTTTAATAAATTTTAGCTAATATAAAAATATTTTTTATATGTGAAAATTAAAAATAAGTATTAAAGAATTTACAATATCTAGTATATTTTATCTAACTAATATTTAGATCCCGCGATAACATAAAAATACATTAAAATATTATGTTAAGGAACACATTATTAACACTGCCTTCTCTTTTCTCTTTTTGGTGACTAACACTTCATTTTCTATTATTATAGGTAGAAGATTCTTATTAAGTCCACAGGCAAAGTAATTATTGTACCAAAAAGAAAATAATTAGACAAAGCCAAAAGATTTTGTTTCCCATTGAAACCGGGGCTACGGAGAATAATCCACTAAGATATTCGAAATTCCATAATTACATAATATACTATAAAAAAGTCTTGTTGCATTGATTGGGAATCAAATGTTTCACATTTTCCGGTGCTTCTACCTGCCTTGCAGAAAACATATGGATCAATCCCCCATTTCTATGTTTTGTGCCTATAGAGGTTTGTGCAGCACAAAACCCCTAGCTTAACAAACCTTGAAAGTTAAAATGTTTAATGTTAAACTTTCCTCTTTTCTGTTTCTAATTTCAGTATCAATTTGCAAATTTCTCCAATCATGATTACAAGAACACAGGAAAAGGTTCCCTTGAAGCTTCAATTGATTAATCAGAGATCTGACTTTTCATTTGTGTTTTTCACGGGTGGCTTAACTAATGTACGCTCATAAACTCTACTCTTTAATTTTCCTATTTATCAAATTAATGGATATATGATGATTGTAAAGATTTTCCAATTCATGGAAACTGTTAGCAGTTTGCTTTATAGTTTTCGAAGCTTTTCTTTTCCCTATTGATTTTATGAGAATATATTATTGACCAATATAGCTTTGTGGCAATTTCATCATGAAATCTAGCCGTCATAAACAATATATTATTGACCAATATAGCTTTTAGTTTTTTTGGAATCTTAATGTAGTTTTTTTTGGCTCCTTTTGTAGGACCTAGTTGTTCCTCAATTGGAGTTAGAAGTTTCACTGAACATGGTTGTTTGTCACTAACGATAACCTGTTTCTTGTATATGATTTAGAAGTTATGTTTTAATTATATTTAGTTAGCCAACAACTATGGCACAAATTTTTGTTGTTGGTTTAGATAACATTTTAATTATATTTAAATAAAGATAAAATAATTTCAGGTTTATATTTTATGTTCAATATATTAAAAATAGTGGTTAAATTTTCAAATAGAAATATTCTATTTTTAAATAATTAATTTATAAATAATAAATTTCACTTTCTAAGACGGTTCTTTAAAAATCATCTTAAAAAGTGGTTCCTCAAAAAATGATCATAGAATCATCTAATTTTTTTTTTAATTTTTTTTCTTAAATAAAATATTATAAGACAGTTATTTAGAGAATTGTATTAGAAAGTCCAAAAACCGTCTTAGAATTTTCCTTTTTTTGTTTTCTTTTAAAAACATTCTAAGACGGTTTTTCACCTTCTAAGATGGTTTGAGAACCATCATGAAAAGTCTTGACTTTCTACGGTAGCAGCTTCAAAAATGGTTGAAAATCGTCATAAAAGGTCCCTTAGAATCGTTATGGAAAGCGTTTTTTTATTAGAAAATTTAAGCCAATCCCACGTTGGCCGCCAAATGTTTTTACCAAATTAAAATCTAGAGTGCTTTCCAAATGTTCTCACCAAAATTTGGAGTGCTCTCTAGATCAATCTCTAACTATCCTTCTTAGTATGCAGAGCTCTTTCGGGCAGTGGTGGGTACCTACAAAAGGAGAGAGTTCAAAATAAACTGTATTAGAAAGGAACTCACTTCTATCCCTATGACATTCAACTTTGCTGCAAGATTAGCCATTGACACATGATTATGAATTGGTAGAGACCAATCAAACTTTTTGTTTGTCAACTCACTTGATAAATTCCTCACAATTGATTTGTCAGTAATATCATATTGTGAGTAATCCTTGACCAATTTCATGAATTCCCTTGCATTATCTATTTTAGGCGTAAGTGACTTCACATTTGCAGTCATATTTAATCTCATCAAGTTCAAAGTCAATTTGTTAGACCACTCCCAAGTCTTATAGAGAGACTTGTCAACATTAGTATAGGTCTATGTAATGATTGAAGGGCTTTCATTCATAACTAATGCAAGGTCCAAGTCCACTACACCCAGTTGAAACTAGATCATTTCATAGCAATCAACATAGTTCAATCCATTGAACTTGATCATTAGGTTACCCAAAGCAAACATATTAGTCATAGTTGTATACGTTCAAACAAACTCACAAACTTAATGCTTTGAGAAAATTTAATGGATTCGAACTACATTAACTTTAACCATGCATCTAAGTTCACCTTTGGGTGATAAATAAACACATATCCATATCAATAATTAATGATGTCAAATAAATATAATTTAATGGACAATAAACCATACTATTCTTGACAGGTGTGTTATCTTTGAATACACACATACTCAACAAGCATGAAAATAAATCTTTAATATCATTAATTATAAGCAACAATTCACCTTTGGGTAACTCATGTATGTCTTATAATTAATAATTTTAATAAACCCAAACACGATAATTTCACAGCATCATTATCTCAATTAATCAAGTAACTTGGAATTATAAACCCCTTATATTTGAACACTTTGGGGATTAACAAATCTCACTTTAATGTATAACTCCAAAAATATTCCTTTTTGCAAAAATAATTTTACAATTGCCTTTCAAATGCTACACCGATTACTTATGCAAAATCCATGTACATAAATTTCTATCATATACAAGACATAAAAGAATTATAATTACATTAATAATCTTCCACTTTAAGGTTTCAATTAGCAATACAACATATATATCATTCAATAAGCAATAGCATGTCATGCAAAAACATATATATATATATATATATATATATATATATATATATATATGCCACTTTCATTTTAGTGCCAATCGAAAAAGAATAAATAAAATGAAAATTCATGTGCATTACATAAGAAAAACGCAAGCCATGCATAAACAAATGCACATATAGCTTTTCCTTATACTATATTCAACGTGCATGCCATAAATGAAAATCAATTGTCATGTAATCTCCAAATTGACATATATTATGCATAACATATGCAAAGAATGAGATATTGCATCGTCAATCAAAATAAAGTGTTACTTTTCCTTTATGTGCAGCGCGAGATATTTTCCTTTATGTCTGTTGCACTTTTCATTTCAGAAGAGGAAAATAAACAGAGTAAAGGATCTTTAATGAAAAAATATATTATCCCTAACTGTACTCTAATTCCAATTGATAGAAACTTTTCCTGTTATGTGTAATTTATTTCTGTTCATCATACAAGAAAATTACACTTTAAGTTGTGTAACATATTTCTCGCTACTATAATACTTTGTAATTTCTATAAGAAATTTAGAGAACCTATCCGGATCCATAATGCACTTTAAAATTTCTTGGTTGGTATTTCTCTCTTCTCTGACTTCCTTTTCTTGGTCTTTAGGATGGTGTAGAAATCCTTTTATGTTATTCTTGGTGTTTTAGAGTTCTCACAAAGTTCTCTTACATGAGATAAAGTGAAAATGAAAACTTGATAGGGGAGAGAGAAGTTATCCTTTCTATAAAACAAATTTTTTGATAACTTCCTCCGTAACTTCTTTTTCAAATTCTTTTTTCTTTAATGCTAATATTATCCTTAATGAAGTGAGAAGTGCAGGAATTAATTTCAATAAAACTAAAAATTGTCGGTCCTTGTTTGTAGAGTAGTTGTCTGTTATTTTTGTTGATGTTATCACTAATGAGCTTATTTGTGCATAACTAGGTCCAAATCTAGTGGCTTGCATCCATATGATCCTGAGATATATAAGACATTTCATAGGTTGAGTAGAAGTAATAGGAGTAGAAGTGTAGTTGTGTATGATAGTGTAGCTATGCATGATTGTGTAGTTTTGGATAGTAGTGTAGTGCATACTCAATTCATTGCTGATTTTGTTTTTGAACCTATTTTTATTGCTTTTGATTCTGAAAAAAATAGTGTTGATATAATGGCTGATAACAATCGAGCTCTCAAGGAATTGGCTATACTAGATGTTGTGTATTAACCTTGGTGTATTCAATATCCTGAGATTGAGGTTAGTTATAAGCTAAAGTCTGGACAATCCATTTACTGCCAAGGTTTCATGATCTTGCAGGTGAAGATTCACGCAAGCATCTTAAGGAGTTTCATGTAGTGTGTTCCACCATGCAACCACATGACATTCATGAAGATTATGTGAAGATGAAAGCATTCCCATTCTCTCTGGATGGTGTGGCTAAGGACTGGTTGTACCTTCAACTAGATACTATCAACACTTGAACAAATATGAAGAGAAGATTTTGAGAGAAATTCTTCCTTGCTTCTAGAACAATATCCATCTGGAAAGAAATTTGTGGCATAAGACAACAACCTAGAGAGACATTATATGAGTACTGATAGAGATTCAACAAGTTGTGTGCTACTTGCCCTCACCATCAAATTAGTGAGCAATTGTTGATCTAGTATATTTATGAAGGACTAATGTTAATGGATAGAAGTATAATTGATGCATCTAGTGGAGGTGCTTTAATGGACAAAACTCCTGTTGCCGCCAGAAATTGATTTCCAACATGGCAGCAAATTACTAGCAATTTGGTACTAGAGTTGTTGCACCATCCAGAGCTGTTGCAAATGAAGTTTATGTTGCTATGGTTGTTGATTATTAGTGGCTGGGGAATAAACTTACAGAGTTGACATCCCTTGGTTGATTGGCTGCCATCACATTTTGTTGTTGACCAATGACTACCTGTCTCACAACAGTTATTCAGACCTGAACAACAACAATATAATCCTTACTCCTACACCTATAACCCTGGATGAAGAGATCATCTGAACTTGAGGTATGGTCCTAGTCCATAACAGCAGGAGCAAGCACAACAACAACAACAACAACCATTCAGATAGCAACAGTTTGAACCCTCCACCGGCAAATATCAAGCTCCTCCATTCAAACAACAACAATTCCAGCAATCTACACCTACACCTACACAACCTGTGAAAAATAGTAGTTTTAGACCTTCCTTGGAGGAGTTGATGAAGCAAATGGCCACCAACAACATTCAATTTCAATAGAATGTGAGCACTGCCATTCAAGACCTACAGACTCAGATTGGACAGTTAGCTACAATTGTTAACCAGTTGTAGCAACAAGGTTATGACAATATTCCTACACAACCAATTATCAATCCAAAAGGGAATGTGAGTGCTATTACCTTGATGAGTGGCAAAGAGCTTCCAAAGCCAATAAATGTTGGTGCCAAAATAGATTCTGCACCAAAACAAATTCCTTTTCATTCTAGATCCATTCCTGCAAAGAAAGTGGAGCTTGATTCTGATCGTCCTGAGACTTTCAGGAGGGTGGAAGTCAATATTCTCCTCTTGGATTCCATCAAATAGATTTCAAAATATGCAAAGTTATTGAAGGATTTGTGCACTCATAAGAGGAAGATGAAAGGAAATGAGCAAGTGAAGATGGGCAAAAATGTTTTTGCACTTATACAGACCAAAAGTGTTGTTGCCATTCCACCATCCACCTTGTCACAGAAGTGCAAAGATGCTAGAACTTTTAATGTCCCTTGTACAATTGGAGAGTGCACTTTTACAAATGCCATGCTTGACCTTGGAGCCTCAATTAATGTCATGCCAACATTAGTTTACAGATCACTACATCTTGGTGATTTAAAACCCATTGGTGTTGTCATCCATCTAGCTAACCAGAGTATTGTGATTCCATTTGGAGTCATTGAAGACATGTTGGTCCAAGTTAAGGATTTGATTTTTCCAGCAGATTTTTACATTTTGGATATGGAGAATGAGTCTTCCAGCCATGGGTCCACATTG
This sequence comes from Glycine soja, assembly GCF_004193775.1. Taxonomy (NCBI): domain Eukaryota; kingdom Viridiplantae; phylum Streptophyta; class Magnoliopsida; order Fabales; family Fabaceae; genus Glycine; species Glycine soja. The sequence continues at coordinate 28,638,376 of NC_041005.1, read as the reverse complement.
ATCCTAGGGAGACCATTCTTGATGATAGCCAAGACCAAAATTGATGTGCATGCAAGAACTCTTTCCATGGAGTTTGGTGATGATGTTGTGCATTTCAACATTTTTGAGGCCATGAGACATCCTACGAAAGAACATTCTGTTTTCCTTGTAGATATCATTGATGATGTAGTAGATAGTGTAGATATTTGTATAGATTTATTTTCTGACTTTTTTGATTTTTATGACTTTGATCTTGGTTCTTTTGACTATGCATGTGATGATTCTGATGATTCAGTTGTTGTATGTAGTATTTGTGCAAATATTTTCTTTATAATTCACTCTGATTGTGATACAGGTGCAGGTTCTAATCCTCCTATTTCTCTTCCACTAACAGTCAACCTTCCCTTGCCTTCCACCATTCAACCACCTTCCTTGGAGCTAAAACCACTACCTGAGCACCTTAAATATGCCTATTTAGATTATGCTCAGAAGCTCTCAATCATCATATCCAGTAGCCTTTCACTTGAGCATGAGGATAAGTTGCTACAGGTTTTGAAAGGCCACAAAAAGGCCATTAGGTGGACACTTGCTGACCTTCTTGGAATAAATCCTTCCATATGAATGCATCAGATACTCTTGGAGAATGATTCTAGACCTATAAGGCAGCCACAAAGGAGGTTGAATCCCACCATCCTTGATGTGGTGAAGAAGGAGGTGATGAAGCTACTAGTTGCAGGGATCATTTATCCCATTTCAGATAGCACTTGGGTTTCACTTGTCCAAGTGGTCCTTAAGAATTTGGGCATTACTGTTGTGAGGAACAAGGATAATGAGTTGATCCCGACTAAAGTGGCCAATAATTAGCGAGTTTTCATTGATTATAGGAGACTGAACTACGCAACTCGAAAAGATCACTTCCCTCCCTCATTCATTGATCAGGTTCTAGAGAGGTTGGCAGGTAAATCACATTATTGCTTTCTTGATCATTTTTTAGGTTACATGCAGATTCATATAGCACCGGAGGACCAACAAAAGACCATATTCACCTGTCCATTCAGCATATTTGCCTACACTAGGATGCCTTTTAGCCTATGCAACATTCCTGGCACCTTCCAAAGGTGTATGGTGAGTATTTTTATTTATTTATTAGAGAGTTGCATGGAGGTGTTTATGGATGATTTAGTTGTTTATGGTTCTTCCTTTGATGCGTGTTTGGATATCCTCTCTAGAGTTCCAAACCAACGTTGTTCTTAACTTTGAAAAATATAATTTTATGGTCCATGAAGGTATAGTCTGATGAGAATCCTGAAACTGGCCAAATACAGGCTAAAGGCCTAAGTGGAGAAGGACGAAGGCCCAAGTGGAGAAGGACAAATCCCCGAGTGGAGAAGGATGAAGGCCCAAGTGGAGAAGGATGAAGGCCCAAAGGCAGAGACATTATCAAGACTATTAATTGTTGCTGAAGGCCCAGATTAATTTGAAGGCCCAAAATAAATATGTTCTATTTTTATTAATAATTTTTATTTATTGTAATTTTGGCCCAAACTGTTTAGGTCCATGTCTATTTTTATCTTTTTGTTTAGATACACTATAAGTATTGGTTTTTGTTTTCAATAAAAAAAACTTTTGGCATTTTCATAAAATTTGGTGAGAGCTTTTCTCTGGGTTCCTTGTTGAACCAATCTCAGACTTATCAAGGTAATCCTTATGGCGTCTACCCTGACTTATCTTCCTTCATCGGAAGTGGCGTCTACCCTGACTTATCTTAGCAAAAGTTATGAGCATTTGAAGTTTACTTGTCATATCTGTTATCTTATCTATTATCTTATCTGTTATCCTATCTGTTATCTTATTTGTTATCATATCTGTTATCCAAATTAAATCTAATTTGTTATCCAAATCCAATCTAATCTGTTATCCAAATCAAATCTAATATATTATCCAAATCAAATATGATCTTTTATCCAAATCAAATCCAATTTGCTATCCAAATCAAGTCCAAGTTGCTATCCCAAATCAAATCTGTTACTCAGTATGTGATAATTATATTGTATTTCCTTTTATTTTATATTACCTTGTGTGTCTAATTTGGTCCATCCAAGAACTTAAGAGTGAACACGAGTGGTAAAAGGCAAGAGGGAATACATTACACTAAAGCCTATATTGAGAGCATCAAACACGAGTGAACTACCATCAAAGAGAGAAACACGTGAGTAGAGTGTGGTGAGGTCCTGAATCTTTTTTTTTAAATTACTGCAAAATTCTTTGTTCCTTAATCATGGCAGGAGCTGGTGACAATGGTGGTGTATATCATCAATTGGACGGATTTCAGCGCTTATTACTGGACGCGATGACTACATAAATGCAACGTTTGTTGAAACGTAACAATGAAGAGCTCTACAGGAGAATAGAAGGACTAGAGCACCAAATGAATCCAAATCCTGGGAGACCTTATGGTGGCAACAGAAGGGTCAATGATGGATCGAACCGAATAGAGGGGCAAGACAGAATTGAGGGAGTAAAACTCAATGTATCCTCTTTTAAAGGTAGGAGTGACCCAGACGCCTACCTTACCTGGAAGATGAAGATTCAGCATGCATTCTCCTACAATGATTATCCGGAAGAGCAGAAGGTGAAGTTAGCAGCAGCTACATTCTCAAACTATGCCCTTGTTTGGTGGAAGAAATATCAAAGAGAGATGAAGAGAGAAGAAGGGCGGGAGATAGATACATGGATTGAGATGAAAAGGGTTATGTGAAAGAGGTATGTTCCAACTAGCTACAGTAGAACCATGCGACAGAAACTCCAGAGGTTATCCCAGGGAAGTTTGATTGTTGAGGACAAGGAGATGGAGATTGCACTAGTGAAGGCCAACATTGAAGAGGACACCAAAGCAGTGCATGATGGCTTCACCAACAAGATTTCTTTCCAGCACCATGACCAGAAAATTATTCATAAACCTCTATCCCTCAGAGAAGTGTGTGATGACCAAATCAGAAGGAGAGAAAAGAGAGAACAAGAGAGAGACAATAGAGAGGCACCACAGAGGAATAGAAAAAGGAAGAGGGATACACTTGAGAGATGGAGTGATACACAAGAGAGAGAGAGAGAGTGATAATTCTAATCAGTTAACTATTTATGTTTCTCCTAGTGTTCAACCCTTATTGCAGGAATTTAAAGATGTCTTTCCCAAGGAGATTCCTCATGGACTGCCACCTTCAAGAAGCATAGAACATCAAGTTGATCTCCTTTTAGAAGCTTCATTGCCTCACAGGCCAACTTACAACAACAAGCCCTAAGAGACTCAACATAAGGATGCACAGGCCAAAGTTGAGTATGTGAAAAAATTGTATGACCAAGTGAAGGTGCAAATTGCAAAGAAGAATGAAAGCTATACCAAGCAAACCAACAAGAAAAGGAAGGAAGTGGTAATTGAACCCGATGATGATCCTGCACATTTGAGGACAAATGTTTTCCAAGAAGGAGGGAATGATGATTATCCTGAAACTGGCCAAATACAGGCTAAAGGCCTAAGTGGAGAAGGACGAAGGGTCGAAGGCCCAAGTGGAGAAGGACAAATTGTAATTTTGGCCCAAATTGTTTAGAAGGCCTATGTCTATTTTTATCTTTTTGTTCAGATACAATATAAGTATTGGTTTTTGTTTTCAATAAAAAAAACTTTTGGCATTTTCATAAAATTTGGTGAGAGCTTCTCTCTGCGTTCCTTGTTGAACCAATCTCAAACTTATCAAGGTAATCCTTGTGGCGTCTACCCTGACTTATCTTCCTTCATCGGAAGTGGCGTCTACCCTGACTTATCTTCCCTCTCCAGAAGTGGCGTCATCCAAATCTCCGTAGCCTGTATCAAGCGATCTGCTCCTAGTCAGGATCACATCATAGTCTTAGGGAATTTGGTCTTTAGTAGAGGTATTAAGGTTGATAAGGCCAAGATCGATGTTATTACTTATCTTCCTTACCCTGCTTCTGAGCGGGAAGTATGTTCTATTCTTGGACATATAGGTTTTTACAAGAGATTCATCCAGGACTTTATCAAGATTGCCCTACTGTTGTCCAGGCTTTTTCAGAAGGACATAGATTGTGTGCTTGACCAGCCTTATAGAGAGGTATTTGAGGAGTTGAGGAGGAGGCTTACCACCCCTCCCACCATGCAGCCATCAGATTGGGAGCTTCCATTTGAGCTCATAAGTAATGCCTCCAATTATGCACTTGGGGTTGTTTTTCCGTAGAGAGTTGATAGACTATCACATGTTATTGCTTATGCCTCACGCACTTTGGATGCAACCCAAGTCAATTACACCACCACTGAAAAAGAGCTTTTAGCTATTGTTTTTGCATTAGATAAATTCAGATATTATTTGCTTTGCTCCCATATTACTGTCTTTGCTAACCATGCAACTTTGAGGTACCTATTGAAGAAGCCTGATGCTAAACCCATATTGATCAGGTAGATGCTTCTTCTTCAGGAGTTTGATATTGAGATCAGAGACAATAGTGGTGTAGAAAATGTGGTGGCTGATCATTTGAGCAGGATTAAGGGACCTGTTCATTCCCTTCCTATTAGGGATAATTTCCCTAATGAGCATTTGATGCAGTTGCTGATTATCTTTCTAGGCGAGTTAAAGCTAAGGCCACCAAAACTAATCATTCTATAGTTGTTGTGGATTTTGTTAGATCTAATACCTTTTGCAGGTTTGGTGTGCCTAAAGCTATTATTAATGACCAGGGGAGCCACTTATCTAACAGGTCATTCGCATCCTTGCTCTAGAAGTATGGGGTTATGCATAGAGTTGCTATAGCTTACCATCCCCAAACTAATGGGCAAGTGGAGGTTTTTAATAGAGAGATAGCGCAAGTGTTGCAGAAGGTAGTGCAACCCAACAGGAATGATTGGAGCAAGCTACTTGAGGATGCTCTATGGGCCCACAAGACTACTTACCGAACACCTTTAGGGATCCCCTTATAGTATTGTGCTTATTGAACGGTGAAGGGTTGTAACATGGCATTTGATGAAGTGGGTATAGAAAGAAAGCTTCAATTGCAAGAAGTTGAAGAGATCTTCTTAGAATCCTATGAGAACTCCAAGATTTACAAGGAGAAAAGTGAAGAGATTTCATGACTCTAGGATTCTTAGGAAGGAGTTCCATATTGGCCAAAAAGTGCACTTGTTTAACTCTTGCCTCAATCTTATTTCCGATAAACTTCGATCTAGATGAAATGGTCCTTTTCTTATTACTAATTTTTTCCCCATGGTGTAGTTGAGATTAAAAATGAAGTTGCCGACAAAGTCTTTCAGAGTGAACGGTCACCAACTCAAGCTTTTTCATGAGAGCCCCCAAGTGGAAGAGGAATTTGTGGTAGACCTATCTTTGGTCTTGCCAATTTTATGTGATGATGTCCCTTGAATGACACTGGAGGAGTTTCCTTCCCTTTTCTTTTATATGTTGTCTCTTTGTTTGCATTTCAAGTGTGGGGGGAGGGTTTAGGAAAAATCTGTCAGTTTTCTATTTTTCTATTTTCTGTTTTCTTTATTTTCTATTTGATGTATTTGTTTTTCTGTTGTTATTTTTGCTTCTGTATTTTGTTTTAGTTTTTGTGTCTATATATGTTTTCTGTTTCTGTTCAGCTGTATTTTGTTCTGTTTGTTTTTCTGTATTTGTACCTGTATGTTGTTCTATTTTTGTTGTTTTTTTTTGTTTTTTTTTCTTGTTATATTTGTTTTGTTTTGTTTTGTTTTGTTGTTTTACTGTTTTACATACAAAAAATAAAAAGGGAAAGATTTTGCAGTTATTGTTTTCTAATGTTTTAATTGAATTTAAGCACTTTTACATGTTTTTTATAGGTTTTCTAACTTGTATAAATTGTGAGAGATGTACCATTTTTTAGTTGAGAAGTTTCATGCTTGATGTGAACCATTGTTGCAATTGTGGAAGTGATGAGTAGGCTTGAAAATTTTTTGAGGTGGATCATGTGTGATAGAGTGATACCTTATGAGTTTTGGGATTTGTGGATGGATTGCATTATTCCATTCATGCTCTTTCATGTGTGATTTCACCCTTGTGCTAGATTACTCTAGGTTTTGCCTTGCTTCTTTTGTCATTCCTTGTTGAACATACATTGATTAAGATGAATTAGGCCTTCTTTATTTTAGCCACTAGCCAAATAAGCCTACCTTGCATTGATATCCATTGTCACCCTTTTTTAGCATTTATCTCCTTCTTTCAGTTTGTAGCTCATTACAAGCCAAAAAGTGGAAAACCATGTTATCCTAAACTTTAGGAAGAAAAGGGACCTTGAATGAAAAAAATGTGTTGTGGTTCATTTTCATTCTTGTAGGATCTTGTTATTTCAATTTTGTTGTTCTCCACTTTGTTTCTTTATTTCTTGCCCTTTTTTTTACTTGCTAACATACTCCCTATTTGGTGAGATTGAGTGTTGTTCTTTGAGAGATTTCTATCACCATGGTACATTCTTAATTTTGACTTAACTACTAGTTCACTTTGCATTTTGTGATCATGTATTCATGAATTGCTTGCTACCTTGATACCATTCTTCCATTTTCTATCTCTCTCATTTTTGTGCATTGTTAGGATCCACTGAAAAATATATGTGTCTTGTTCATACATTCTTTTAGTTGTGGTTATTTTTTTAGTTTGATTTCTTTTTCTTAGTCTTTCTTTTAGTTTTGCCCAGGAGTGCAAAAGATAAAGTGTGGGGGAATTTGATTGAGAATTTGTAGTTTAATATTTTTCTATTCTTCTTAGGTTATTTGACCTCTCTTTGACCCTTATTTTCTCACTTTAACTTAGTTTTGGTCTTAGGAAAATGATTGAGCTTAATTGATAATTGTGTTCTATTTTTGGATTTTTGTGCTTACTTGATCTATCTTCCTTGTGCAACGCCTATAGGACAATACAGAACTCCCAATGGAGCATGTGAGTAGTCCCTGGAAAGCTAAGAAAGACATCTTCAATTTGTCACAAATAAGCTTGGGCCAATTCAGCAATTTCGAGGGTTAAGTTGAGCTTGAAAGTCAGAACCTCTACACTTGAATAATTGGACTGCGAATTAGGGTTTTTCTTTGTGTAATTAGTTTAATTAGGTTGATTATATGGGCCTAATCAAGGCCCATCCCTTCCTTCTGAGTAGTAATTGTATATATTAGTGGAAGTTAGTTAATTAGTTAGTTCATTTTATACAAAAACAAATTTAGTTACTTGTTGTGCAAGCTTTAGGATCAAAATCTTTTCTCTCTTTTTCTCTCAACTATTCTTCATTTTTCTCCCTCTTTTCACTTTTGTTCTTCCTTTTTCTTGCACAAATTTCAATAGTGATGATCATGGGAGGCTAAACACTCAATCAATCCTAGGATCCACTCCAAGTAAGGTTGAATTTGAGTTCTGGTTTAGTATTTCAATTCTATGTGAATGTCATCTTTTTCTTCAATCATATTTTCGATTTTCATGATTATGAATAGGCTTGGGATTGAAAACTAATTAGGTTATCGATTCATTTCCTAATTTCAAAATTTAATCACAGGTTGTTTGGATTATATTCCAACTAATTTGCGATCTCAATGAATTCAGGGATTAATTCGATTGAACTAACTCTAATGGCATTGATTGGACTTTCATAACATGATCATTCTCTTTAGAACTATGATAATTCGTTTGCATTGGTTTGGTGAATAGGATTGATGATTTTGAATTTTTTCTACAACCTGTCTGTGCAATTCTATTTGTGTTATGCAACTTAAATTCTGTTTCAATTTAGATTTCTCATTTTTTTTTTGTGTTTTGGCATTTCTTTCCAGTGCCTACCAACTGTTTGTTGAAATTTTCCTTGTTATTTATAAGTGAATTAAAATAAGAAGCATATTGAATCGTATCTCTGACTCGACCTAGGTTAATCCAGTACTGTAGAATTTCCATGTTTTATTTATTTTGAATCAATTTGACAGTCATTATCACTGGGAAAAACAAGGTCTCGGTCAAAGACAATAGACTTGGGCATGTCATGGAGATGACATATTTCCATAGAAAAACACTTAGCAATGACTAGAGCAATGAATTGTGATGGCAAGGCTAAGAAATAGGCATGTTTTGTAAATCTTCCATAGACGACCCGTACCACACTATGACCAAAAGAACTTGGAAGGTTAGTAGTGAAGTCCATACTTAACTTTTCCCAGACTTGGTTCATAATAAGTAGAGGTTGTAACAACCTTTTTTAAATGTACTACTTACTTTATTAAATGGAGCATCTTTTATGTACCTTTTTGCATCCTGGTATAAATCTAGCCAGCAAAAAGAAGCTATAATGCATGCCATAGTAGGCCTTAATCATGAATAGGTTTGAAAAATAGGATCTTGCGTAGGTTTGAATAATCAATTAGAAAGATTATATCTTTGTAATAGAGCAACCCATTAGTAATAGTATAAACCTCCTTAAGAGAGTCATCTATTTGAAATTTTCTAAGTATTTCCTTCCCTATTTTTGAGGTGGCAAAGCACTGATATAAGGTAGAGATCAAATCTAGTACTAGTGAGGAAAGGGAAGCAAATAAGGGAGTCTCTTCTGAAAATTTGTGTGATAGTGCATCATTAACCACAGTTGTTTTCCTAGGTTTGTAAAAAATTTCAAATTGAAACCTTTGTAATTTAGTTTTCCTTTTCTACTGTTTAGAAGTTTGTATTGTTTGAGACAACAATGTATTGGGTTTTATTTTGTTAGTATAAATGTGAAAATGGCTCCCCAAGAGATATTGACATCATTTCCTTATAGCTTTAGTTATGACATACATCTCCCTAATGTAAATCGAAAAGGCTTGGAGATGACATTTTTTACTGAAGAAGGCACGAGGATGACCTTTTTGAGACAACACAACTCCAACAAGCGTTATAGAGGCATCTATTTCCAACATGAATAATTCTGGAAATATGGGTAAAGTGAGGACAAGAAGGCTTGCCATGTGTTTTTTTTAAATCTGTAAAGGCCTTAGTTGCATGTAAAAGTAGTTGAATAGAGGAAATCATTGATAGGAGTGACGAGTGTGACATAGTGACAGACAAATTTTTTGTAAAAACCTATCAAGCCTAAAAACTCACGTAGTTGTTTCAGAATGTGGCTCCGTCCAATCTAGGATAGCCTGCACTTTATCAGAATTAGAGGCCACACCTTTGAATGAAATTATTTGGCCCAAGTATTGCATTGTAATTACAACGAAAGTACACTTAGAGAATTTAGAAAAATACTGTGAGTAGTAAGTTAAAAATTAATTTTAAATGATCTAAATGCGCAAAAAAAGTAGGACTATAAATAAGAATATCACAAAAATAAAAAAAATACTATTGCTAATCAACCCAAATAAGGCCCAAGTATATCATTCATGTCTAACTAAAAGGTCAATGGTGCACTAGTCAAGCCAAATAGCATGACCAGAAACTTGTAAAGACCATCTGAAGTTCTAAAAGCCATTTTGTGGGTGTCTTGAGGGACTACCCTAATTTAATGATAACACGAGCACAAATCTATCTCAATAAAGATAGTAGTAACACCTAACTCATCAAGTAATTCATCTATAGTGGGAATGGGAAAACAATCTTTAATAGTAACTGCATTCAAAGAATGATAATCAACCCAAAATTTTCATGAACCATCTTTCTTTCTAAACAAAAGGATTGTTGATGAAAAAGGACTGGTGCTAGGGTTGTCTTTAGAAAGAGTGGCATGTGGTGATCATGGGGTCTGGTTGGCGGTAATCCACAAAGTTGTTGAAAATGGAGGCATGGGTGACGATAATGTCATGAATAAAGGCTGGTAAGGAGTGTAAAGATGAATTAGGATGTGTGATGGAATGATTGGGTGGGTTGGGTGAACGCTGGTGGTCAACAGGGTGGAAGGTTATGAGGTGGAGAGAAGCAATAAAGTCATTGTGGTGTAAGTGACATAGCTGATTATAGGTGGTAGGGGTGGGTAGTAACTTTGGGTCACCTTGAAGAGTGAATTTAGCATTTTGATGGGTAACAGAAAAGCGAGGAATGGAAAATTCAACTATGACAGGACCCAAGGTTTGCAACCATTCCATACTAAGAACCACAACTTTTTCAATAGGTAGTAAGTAGAATGGTATTTGAAAAATGGCCTATTGTAAACGAAGATGAATAGTAGGACAAATACCTTAGCATTGGATATGGTCACTATTGCCAACCATAATTGAAAATGGAGAGGTTAAGGTGGTACATAATTGAAGGTGATGAGCTATTGTTGACTAAATGATGTTATGTGAGCTGCCTAAATCAATTAAAATAGTAAACATGAGATTATCAATAGAATATTAGAATTTGGGGGTTTTAAGGGAAGGCACATATGTAAATGCCTGTAGAGATAGGTGAAAATGGATAGCTTGGGTAATATCATCAATGGGAGGGGGGTTAGGAGGTGTAGGTTCGTCAACTTGGGAATTGTTGTCATCCCCAATTTGGAGTAAAAGGAAATGATTATGGCTGCAATTATGTCATTTTTAAAAAAAATTCTCATCATAGTTGAAGCATAAGCTCGGAGCACGCATATCTTGGGATTGGGCAGAATTAATATATTTAATGGGGTATCTTAGGAGAATAAGTGACAGGTTTGGACGTGAAAGAAAATGTTTCGATAGGATTAGGTGAAATGTGTGGCGGATTTGGATGGTATGGTTGTAGTGGACTGGTTTGGTTCTCGAATCCTTAATCTTGGACTCAATAAGTTTGGGTAAACCAATTTCTTGAGCAATAAAAATGGGTAATGAATGGATAATTCCTTCCTAATTTTAAGGAGAAGTCTTGAGATGAAGCCATTTAAAATAACCTCATGGTGTAGGCCCACAATTTGGTTACAAATTTTTCTCAAAGGTAGTTTGGCAATCATTCACATATCCACATTATTGTAATTTTAACAAATTGTCTTGGTGATTTTTTTTAAGAGGAAGGCCCAAACCGTAATTCTAGGGCTTTAGTAAAGGATCCCCAATTTGGATATTATGAATACTGGTGCATCCACTTGAACCAGCTAAGTGCATCACCCTTCATATAGAAATAAGCCATGTAAAGGAATTGATCAATGGGTATTTGATAGAGGAAAAATGTAGTTTTATCTGAAATGGCCAATTTAAAGGATATGAGCCATCAAATGCATCTAGTTGTAGCTCAGGGGGGCATATGGAAGGTGTGGAGGTCGACATAATGTAAAAAAAGGATTTTACAATTTGGGAAACAGGTGTGGTGTTTGGGGTTGTGAAAGATGTGATAACAGGGGGAGATTGGCCATAAAAGAAGAAATGGGTGGGGAATGGCTATGGGTGGTGGTGAAAGGCACATAACTAGTGGGAAATGGCTATGGGTTTTGATGATCATCTTGGGCAGCTAATTGTAGTTGTATACTAGCCAATAGTTCATGTATGGATTTAAGAGGGTCATCAACTTCCTTGTTTGGTCGAGGAGGCATTGAGTATGTAGATGAAAACACCAAATTTGTTAGGCAACTTCTACTACTAAACTAAGAAACCAAGAGCAAAGGGAAACCCTACATAAATGACGTCAAAGAACATTAAAGGAAATACTTAATTCATCATTTTTCATTACCATAGTTTCGCATGCACAGTGGTTCATATATTAGGGTAAGACACATTACAAAGCCCACTAAGGACCTGATGCAATCCTCCCTAGGAAGGGACCAATCACTAGAACCATGAGCAAGAGGCTCCAAGAAGATTGGGCTAGAGCTGCTGAAGAAGGCCCTAGGGTTCTCATGAACCTTAGGGTAGATTTCTGAGCCCATGGGCCAAGGTTGGGTCCAATTATCTTTGTACATATTAGACTAGGATGTCATTATATTTGGTCCTTGTATATAGGGCTCCATATTGTAGGTAGGGTACCCTAGAAATATAGGATTTTTCAGCCCTTGTATTTTTTGGGCACCTAGACTAGTTTTTGTATTAGGGGTAGTTTTGTAATTTCACATGCACTAAGTGGATATTTGATGTGTGTGGTTGGAAATAAATTTAATTGAATTGGTAGAAGCCCAATCCAATTAAATTTTAGAGGGGGAGGTGAGCATTTGCTTACTACACCCCATTGCCACATCATATAGTCACACTTTGTGCATGTCCTTCATGCTTTTCATGCCTCATGACACCTAAGCACACTTAGTGGAGAATCTTGTAATTGATCTTGGATTAGTGGGCTGAACCATAACTAAAATTCACTAATCATAATTAGTGAAATTTTGGCTCCAAAGTTTGGCTCCACAAATTCAATTTCAAATTCAAGTGAAATTTGAATTTCCCTCCAATTTTGTGTGACACTTAGGCTATAAATAGAGGTCATGTGTGTGTATTTTTTTCAACTTTGATCATTTGAATATTAACTTCAGATTTCAGAGCTCCTTTTGAGCACAAAATTTCGTGCTCTTCTCTCTCTCTCCCTTCATTCATCTCCTTCTTCCTCCAAGCTCTTATCCATGGCCTCCTATGGTGGTGAGCTTCTTCTAGACTCATCTTCTCCTTGAAGTGGCGTCTCCTCTCTCTCTTCCTTCTCCATTCCGCTGCCATTTATCTTCCAAGAAGCAAAGGAATCCATTGATGAAGAAGATCCTAGGCCTACAAGCTCCAATGGAGCTTGCATCATGTGGTATCAAGAGCATCTTCATCTAGGTGATGTTCTTTTGCTTCCTCTATCTTTTTGTTCGGTGAATTCTCTTTAATTCCTTGTTCTTCATCTTATTCTCCATGTATATCCTCCATTGTCTTGTGGTTTGGTGCTGTTTAGAGTAGATTCAAAAAAAAAAAAATTAACCGATTAAATCTTAGATCTACACTTGTTCTTGCATTTCTATGGTTCAAAATTTGTAGATCTACTCTTGAATCTTGTTTTTGTGTTGATTTTAGGTTCTATCAATTTTCATTCATAATATTCTTGTGCTGAACCTTTAGATCTAAATTTTGTTCCAAAATATTGATTAGAAAAAAAAAAACACAAAAATCTAAGTGTAAATCACTTAATCCATGTTGTCTTAGAGTCATGTTTAGTCATAGTAATTGTCACATTATGTTCTAAGTTTGTGTTGAATTTTATTTTGTTAATTGAATTCTAGATACATTTGTTCATGTATTCTTGTCATTCTTAGCCTATCTTTTGAATTTTGAGTCTAATTCATGCATGTTATTTAGTTCATAACATGTTCTAAATCAATTCCTAGAAGTAGTCTTGTTCTTGAACTTTTTTTTTGCTTTCTAAGTTTCCTACATGATGCCTATGATGAAGTTGAGTTGTGGTGCTGAGTTGTGGCTGGATTTGTGAATCAAAATAAGTCTTAAGCTCTCTTTAATTGTGTTATTCAAGATAATTGAGCATAAGCAAACACAAATTGTAACTATCCAAGCCTTAAGCAACATAACACTACTCTTGATTTCTAGGTTGAAATCGCTGGTGCTGGCAGCTTGAACATACGAACTTGTATAAATTACTGGGAATTGGTCACTACGTTTTTTGAGCTGAAACTTTTACTGAATTTTCTATACATCTGGAAGAAAATTATAAAAAAGAACCAAGCGATTTTGAGTAAAGGAAAAAATAAGAAAAATCTCACAAGTTGGCAGAAAAATCAGTGTCCAGGGAAAAAAAAAAAAAAGAAAAGTGAAAGGAAAGTGTGCTTGTTGTTTTGGCTCAAAATTTGTTCTATAATTGGTGCCTATTTTATACCAATCCTAGTTCTTAAATTTCAATTGAAAATTATTGTGAAAACAAGTGCCAAAACTAGAGGTTTCTTGAGTCTTTTTTTTTTTTTTAGAGTTTTTCTACTCTACTCTAGAGCCATTCTAGGTTTCTCTTTGAGTCCTAGCTTGCTTTTTTGTGCTTTTCATTGCTTTAGTTGTTGAATAATCCTTGGAAATTTGTCTTGTTAAAACTCTATTGGTTTAGCTTTCATTTCATTTTTTTTTGGTCTTTGGTTATTGCTTGTCTCTTTGTTTCCTTGCTTGTGAGTTGCCATATAGGGAATTGGAAAGGAGGATTGGTGCCATATCTTGAAGAATTTGAGTCAAGAAGCAAGGGGCCAACCACCTTAAGAGCTATTGGACTAAGAAGCACTCCAAATTGAGTGAAACACTAAAGAGAGAATAGCCACCACAATTGAGGACTTTTTTCTTTGTAATTTTGTAATTGGCAATTTGCTTTGCTTTCAAATTTTGTAACAAAAAGGCCTTTCATTGGAAGTAAGTTGGGAGCCTCCGCTAGGTCACCCTACTTCCATTTGTGTGTAATAATTTTAGGCAATTTTCCCTTAGGATAGTGAGTGTTTTGTTGGGAACCTTAAATGAGGTCATCCAAACACTCTTAGGATCCGCCTAGTTTGCATTTCTTGCACTTTAATTTCTTGCTTACTTTCATAGCTTATTTCCTTTACCCTCCATTGTCAAACCGCCTAGATAGCTTTCCTTTTACCAATTAGTTTTTACCTTATCTTTCACACCTTTTTTAGTGTTTATTTTGGCTAGTTTCAACCATAGTTTCTTTTACCTTTTTTTTCAAACCCCCAACAAGAAAGAACCATAACTTAGGAACCAACATGAGTCTTCATTCTTCATCTAGTGTTAATGGTGAGGGTTCTACTCCTAAGGACCCCTTGTATAAGATATTAGATGAGTTGAGATCCCTTAAGTTGTGGAAAGAAAAACAAGAGAGAAAAGAAAAAGGTAAAAAAAGAGTGGAAGAAATAAGTCAAGATGAAAGAGAGAAAATAAGAGAGGAAGAAAGAAGAAAAATAATGAAAGAAATGAAAAGAGAAAAACATGCCTCCTATAGTAGTCATGACTCTTGCAAGAGTTTAAGTGAAGAACTTAGCGACTATTATAGGGGGCGTCATAGTTCACATACTAAACATCACTCCCAAAGAAGAGAAAAGGATAGAAGGCCTCAAGAGGTTAACATTAGCCTCCCATATTTCCACGGAAAAGATAATGTTGAGGCCTACTTAGATTGGGAAATGAAGGTTGAACAACTCTTTGCTTGCCATCATATTAGCGAAGAGAGAAAAGTTCCATTGGCTACCCTTAGCTTTCAAGGGTATGCCCTCTATTGGTGGACTTCCCTTGTTAAAGAACGAAGGATTCATGAGGATCCTCCAGTAGAGTATTGGAATGATCTTAAGAGTGCCCTTAGGAAGAGGCACATTCCCTCCTACTATGAAAGGGAGCTTATGGACAAGCTCCAAAGGCTTAGACAAGGGAGTATGAGTGTTGAAGAATATAGACAACAAATGGAACTACTCCTTTTAAGAGCTGGACTTAGGGAGGAGGAAAGAACAAGCATAGCTAGGTTCCTTAGTGGGCTCAATATGGAAGTGAGGGACAAGGTTGAACTCCTTCCATATAGGGACCTAGATGAGCTAGTCCAACTTTGTATAAGAGTGGAGCAACAACTTAAAAGAAAGCCTTCTTCAAAATCTTATGGCTCTCACTCTTATCCAAGGAAGGACCAATCCCATGGAATTTTAGGGGCTGCACCTTCAAAACCCAAGGAAGATAAGGGTAAGACCATAGAGAAATACACCCCTAAGACTAGTTCCCAAGAAAGGACTAGCAACATTAAATGCTTCAAATGTCTTGGGAGAGGTCACATTGCCTCTCAATGCCCCACAAAGAAAACCATGATCATGAGGGGTCAAGACATTTATAGTAGTCAAGAGGAGACTACTTCTTGCCCTTCCTCTAGTGGAAGTGAAGATGAAGTAAGGGGTGAAGAGTCTAGTGAGGAAGTCTACCCTCATGAAGAAGGTGACCTCTTAATGGTTAGAAGGCTCCTTGGAGGTCAATCTTGTGATCTATCTCAATCCCAAAGAGAGAACATCTTTCATACAAGATGCAAAATTTTAGATAAAACTTGTTCTCTCATTGTGGATAGTGGATCTTGTTGCAATTGTTGTAGCACAAGATTAGTTTCCAAGTTGAACCTCACTATCATTCCCCACCCAAAACCTTATAAACTTCAATGGCTCAATGAGCAAGGGGAAATGATAGTTAACCAACAAGTGAAGGTACCTTTCTCCATTGGGACATATAAGGATGAAGTTAATTGTGATATAGTTCCCATGGAGGCAGGACATATTCTGTTAGGAAGGCCGTGGCAATTTGATAGGAAGATCATTTATAATGGCCTAACTAATGAGATTAGCCTCACCCATCTTGGCACTAAATTTGTGTTGCATCCTCAAACACCTTCACAGGTGGCCAAAGATCAACTAACTATGAAAGATAAGAGGGATGAGGAAGAAAAATTAGAAAAACAAAAGAAAAAGAAGGATAGTAAGGTCTTGTCTTCAAAGGCCAGGGGGAAGGAAAAAGAGGGAAAGGATTCCTCCAAGAAGATTGTTAAGAAGGAAAATCATTTTGCAACAAAAGGTGATATTAAAAGAGCACTCCTTCTTAAACAATCTTTCTACCTTCTCCTATCAAGGGAAACATCCCTTAGCACTGCCACAATTCCTACATTTGAGACCTTACCCCCAAAGGTCCAAGAACTCTTACATGAATTTGGTGATATATTTCCCAAAGAGATACCCCCTGGGTTACCTCCTTTAAGGGGAATAGAACACCAAATAGATTTAGTCCCAGGAGCAAGCCTTCCTAATAGGCCAGCCTATAGGACTAACCCTCAGGAGACTAAGGAGATAGAGTCTCAGGTTAAAGAATTGTTGGAGAAGGGCTGGGTCCAAGAGAGCCTAAGCCCATGTGCTGTGCCAGTGTTGTTGGTGCCCAAAAAGGATGGTACGTGGAGAATGTGTACAGATTGCAGGGCCATCAACAACATCACTGTAAAGTATAGGCACCCCATTCCTAGACTTGATGATCTGCTTGATGAGTTGCATGGTGCCAATATCTTTTCAAAAATTGATCTTAAAAGTGGTTATCACCAAATCAGGATGAAAAAGGGTGATGAGTGGAAAACTGCTTTCAAGACCAAGTTTGGTTTGTATGAATGGCTAGTGATGCCTTTTGGGCTCACTAATGCACCAAGCACCTTTATGAGGCTTATGCATCATGTCTTAAGGGATTTCATAGGTAGATTTGTAGTTGTTTATTTTGATGATATTTTAGTGTATAGTAGGAGCCTAGATGATCACTTAGGACATCTCAGACAAGTTCTTTCAGTCCTTAGGAAAAACACCCTCTATGCAAATATAGAGAAGTGTACCTTTTGTGTAGATAATATAGTTTTCTTAGGTTTTGTAGTTGGTAGAAATGGGGTCCAAGTGGACCCTGAGAAAATCAAGGCCATCCAAGAATGGCCCACCCCAAAAAGTGTGGGAGATATTAGGAGCTTCCATGGGTTAGCAAGCTTCTATAGAATGTTCGTTCCTAATTTCTCTACAATTGCATCACCTCTCAATGAGCTGGTGAAGAAGAATGTGGTATTTACCTGGGGTGAAAAACAAGAGCAAGCCTTTGCTTTGCTCAAAGAAAAGCTTACTAAGGCACCTGTTCTAGCTCTTCCTGACTTTTCTAAAACTTTTGAGCTAGAATGTGATGCCTCTGGAGTGGGAGTTGGAGCTGTATTGTTACAAGGTGGGCACCCTATTGCTTATTTTAGTGAAAAACTTCATAGTGCCACCCTCAACTACCCCACCTATGATAAAGAGCTTTATGCCTTAATAAGAGCCCTCCAAACTTGGGAACATTACCTTGTTTCCAAGGAATTTGTCATTCATAGTGATCATCAATCACTTAAGTACATTAGAGGGCAAAGCAAGTTAAACAAGAGGCATGCAAAATGGGTAGAGTACCTAGAGCAATTTCTATATGTTATCAAATACAAAAAGGGAAAAACAAATGTGGTAGCTGATGCCCTCTCTAGGAGACACACATTGTTTTGCTCCCTAGGAGCTCGAATTTTAGGATTTGATAATATTAGGGACTTGTATGCTTTAGATGAACATTTCTCTCCCATTTATGAGAGTTGTGGGAAAAAGGCCCAAGATGGATTCTATTTGGCTGAGGGGTATTTGTTCAAAGAGGGAAAGCTTTGCATACCCCAAGGATCCATTAGGAAATTACTTGTGAAAGAGAGCCATGAGGGTGGGCTCATGGGCCACTTTGGGATAGACAAGACCCTTGTCTTACTCAAAGAAAAGTTTTATTGGCCCCATATGAAGAAAGATGTCCATAAGCATTGCACTAGGTGTGTGGCTTGTTTACAAGCCAAGTCTATGGTGATGCCTCATGGGCTATACACACCCTTACCCATCCCATCTGCACCTTGGGTAGACATTAGTATGGACTTTGTCCTTGGGCTTCCTAGAACCCAAAGAGGTGTAGACTCTATCTTTGTGGTGGTGGATAGGTTTAGCAAGATGGCACACTTTATACCATGCCACAAGGTGGATGATGCTTCCCACATCTCAAAACTCTTTTTCAGGGAAGTTGTGAGACTCCATGGTTTGCCTAGGACCATTGTGTCAGATAGAGATGCTAAGTTCCTTAGCCACTTCTGGAAAACCTTATGGGCTAAGTTAGGAACTAAACTTCTTTTCTCTACCACTTGTCATCCACAAACTGATGGGCAAACAGAGGTAGTGAATAGGTCTTTATCCACCCTTTTAAGGGCTCTTCTGAAAGGCAACCATAAGTCTTGGGATGAGTATCTTCCTCATGTAGAATTTTCCTACAACAGGGGGGTTCATAGAACCACCAAGCAGTCCCCTTTTGAGGTTGTCTATGGGTTCAATCCCCTAACACCGTTAGACCTCATTCCCCTCCCACTGGACACTTCTTTTATACATAAAGAAAGGGAATCTAGGTCAGAATTTGTAAAGAAGATGCATGAGAGGGTTAAGAACCAAATAGAGAACCAAACAAAGGTGTATTCAACTAAAGGCAATAGAGGAAGAAAAGAGCTAGTTCTTAATGAGGGTGACTGGGTTTGGCTCCATCTTAGGAAGGATAGATTCCCTACTAAAAGGAAATCCAAGCTTAGCCCTAGAGGGGATGGACCTTTTCATGTTTTGGAGAGGATCAATAACAATGCCTATAGGTTGGACCTCCCAGAAGAGTATGGAGTCAGCACCACTTTTAACATTTCTGATTTAACTCCTTTTGCAGGTGGAGCTGATATTGAGGAGGAAGAACTAACAGATTTGAGGTCAAATCCTCTTCAAGGGGGAGGGGATGATGCAATCCTCCCTAGGAAGGGACCAATCACTAGAACCATGAGCAAGAGGCTCCAAGAAGATTGGGCTAGAGCTGCTGAAGAAGGCCCTAGGGTTCTCATGAACCTTAGGGTAGATTTCTGAGCCCATGGGCCAAGGTTGGGTCCAATTATCTTTGTACATATTAGACTAGGATGTCATTATATTTGGTCCTTGTATATAGGGCTCCATATTGTAGGTAGGGTACCCTAGAAATATAGGATTTTTCAGCCCTTGTATTTTTTGGGCACCTAGACTAGTTTTTGTATTAGGGGTAGTTTTGTAATTTCACATGCACTAAGTGGATATTTGATGTGTGTGGTTGGAAATAAATTTAATTGAATTGGTAGAAGCCCAATCCAATTAAATTTTAGAGGGGGAGGTGAGCATTTGCTTACTACACCCCATTGCCACATCATATAGTCACACTTTGTGCATGTCCTTCATGCTTTTCATGCCTCATGACACCTAAGCACACTTAGTGGAGAATCTTGTAATTGATCTTGGATTAGTGGGCTGAACCATAACTAAAATTCACTAATCATAATTAGTGAAATTTTGGCTCCAAAGTTTGGCTCCACAAATTCAATTTCAAATTCAAGTGAAATTTGAATTTCCCTCCAATTTTGTGTGACACTTAGGCTATAAATAGAGGTCATGTGTGTGTATTTTTTTCAACTTTGATCATTTGAATATTAACTTCAGATTTCAGAGCTCCTTTTGAGCACAAAATTTCGTGCTCTTCTCTCTCTCTCCCTTCATTCATCTCCTTCTTCCTCCAAGCTCTTATCCATGGCCTCCTATGGTGGTGAGCTTCTTCTAGACTCATCTTCTCCTTGAAGTGGCGTCTCCTCTCTCTCTTCCTTCTCCATTCCGCTGCCATTTATCTTCCAAGAAGCAAAGGAATCCATTGATGAAGAAGATCCTAGGCCTACAAGCTCCAATGGAGCTTGCATCAGGACCCCAACAACAACAAACATCAACATAACTGAAATAATAATGATCCACTTTAATAAAAATGTTGAAATAATAATTTTAAACATAGTTCCTAAGCCACACTGATTGTAGAGTCTTCCTTTGAGTGCTGCTAGGTGCACCCAGCAGTTTTGCTGGTGCACCCAGCAATTAGTGTGAAAAGGCAAAAATGCCCTTTGTTAATTTTAAAAAAAAAAAACATAACCTTTCTCTCTCCCTCCCCACATTTGCGCTTCCCTTCTTCTTCTTTCGGATCAGCTCTCTCCTTCTTCTTCCTGCTTCTTCATCTTCCTCATCTTCCTGCTTCATCACATTTCTTCTTCTTCCTGCTTCTTCTTGCTACTTCTTCTTCCTGCGCCTTCTTCTTCCTACGTCTTCTTTGTAGCTCTTCTTCTTCTTCGTTGAGGAGGTGCGGTGGTGGTGCGAGGAAGCTTCCTGCGTCTTCTTCTTCCTGCTTCTTCTTGCTGCTTCTTCTTCCTGCGTCCACCGTCGAGGTCAGGCCCGTGAACTTGACTTTTTTTTGCTCCAATGTTGTCGGCGATGGCGGAAAACACTGTCGGAAATCGCTGGGAGCTTTACGGATCACCTGATCCGTAAAACTCACAGTTTGATTTTAATTCAAAAATTGCCAAATATTATTTGATACCTCTGAATGTATGCTAAATATTTGATAAATAGTGTCATGAATATCTACTGTTTCATACAAATTGCCATGAATGTATGCTAATGATTGATATCGCTATAAGCTAACTTCCATGTGCTTCCATATAAGCCAACTTCCATGTACTTCCTTTAACTAAGTTATGACCAATATGATTGATGCAAATACTTGTGAGTAACAATCTGTAGCTTCTTGTACCTAAATTCATACCTTAGATAACAATCTGCAACTTCTTGTACCTAAATTAGAGGAGAACAACAATGAATAACAATGTGCAGCTTCTTGTACCTAAATCCAAATTAGAGGAGAACAACAATGAATAACAATCTGCAGCTTCTTCTACCTAAATTCATACCTTAGATAGATGCAAATACTTGCAATTAATGGATTAAACTAGGAAATAGGAATTTTCCATGATAGAACTGGGAATTTGGCATGATGGTAGTTTGCTTAGAACCTCTGAGCCTGTATGTGAAGAAATGCATTTGGAATCATGAACCAACTATCCCAAAACCTTAAGTTATTTAGAACTCTAAGCCACATGGTCGGCTATAATATAATATCACAAATGATGAACCAACTATTCCATACAAATGGTTTTATATCAAACTTTAGAGCAATAAGCATTTTGGTCATCAATTAAGCAACCATTCTATCACCTAATGCTAATATTAATTCAATTCCCAAAACCCTATCATAATCATCAATTAAATTTGAAAAACTGAAAACATAAAAGGTAGAGAAACAAAACAAAAATTCTCAATTAATAAAAGGGACTTTAAATTTAATCACAACCTCGAGATCCTTGAATTGACTTTGGGCTACACTAAACATTCTTAGCAACAAATGAAAACTTGTTTTAATTTCTCATGACTTTTTTAACATAAGGAATTCCTTGTTCAACAGTGAGCTTGCCAAGAGCTTCAATTACATGGTCATGAAGTGATCTGTCAGGGGACTCAATATGAGAGAATATGGATACCATTTCAGCTTCATAACCTGAACCGTTCCTGCTTCCCATGTGTGAATTCATTCAACACCTATGGAATAAATCATTCTACATGTCAATTCTCTCTTCCTGATTGGCTCAACATTGGCCAATCAAAGTCTTGATACACAAATATAATTAATGTTATAGACGAAAAGGAAAATTTAATGAAGAGATAAACAATCCATTCAATCCATTTAATGCATGGAGACATTTATAAAACAATCCATTTAATCCTCATAAGGAAAATTTTACCCTTAACTCTCGCAACAAAGTCCTAAATTCTTTGATCCATTGAATTCTGTGCCTTCTTTGGCCAGAATTAAATTGTCCATACTCTACTGATGTTAGTATCAATGAGACGAACACAACCAAAACCATGATGTCCCAAATCAATGTCCTATATGCGTTAGACGCATGAAATTTGAGAAAATGAAATGAGTGATGGATTTTGCGGTACTCATTTGCAGATCATGGTTAGGACCAGAGGATTAGGTCGTGCCTTAGGTCAGGTCACTCGTAGAGGTGTGGGCAGAGGAGATCATGATGATTCCAATGATGGTCCACAGTGTCGACGACCTACTGCATCCGCACGGAGGCAGCGAGTCGCTGTGACTGCGGATCACGTTGAGGAGCCAATCATCCCTGACCCAGACATTCAGGATGACCCGATGGAGGCACCAGCTGTTGTGGAGGACATTCCTGCAGACGCAGGCGTAGAGGCGACTGAGGATCAGCCTCAGGGATTTCCGGGTGGTCCGAGCGACCCATCTATGCTGATAGCGTATGCGGATCACGTTGCTTGCAGCGTATGGACGGGAGAGGTATTTATACTATTTATTTTTAGTTACTTGTAAATTATACTATTAGTTTTCCTTTAAATGATAATTTTAACGAATTTTGCGTTCCTTTTATACTTCAATTCAGGAGCGTCCTGAATTGAAGTTATCCTCGCATGGGAGGAAGGTCCATGGCTTAGGTAGGCCTGTCCCTGCCATTGAGGGACTCATCGCCGGTACAGGACTAAGTCCTCTGATTGCGTGTTCGGTAGACACCGGCGATCGGGGACTTTTGTCCGCGTTTATGGAGCGCTAGCACCGGGAGACGTCTAGTTTCCATCTCCCGATGGGTGAGCTAACCATCACTTTGGACGACGTCTCCTCTCTTCTTCATCTTCCCGTTATAGGCGAATTTCACGCATTTGAGCCCTTGCACGTGGATGATGCGGTTCAGATGCTGGTGGACTTGCTGATGGTGTCTCCAGAGTCTGCTAAGGCTGAGACAGTCCAATGTCGCGGACCATACGTACGCCTGCAATGGGTACGTGATGTATATCAGTGCCGATGCCAGGCAGGTCATTGGACAGCTGCGGCTCGTGCATATCTTCTTCACCTGCTGGGTTGCACTCTGTTTGCTAACAAGAGTGCAACCAATGTCCATGTTGTCTACTTGGAGGCCATTCGGGACCTCAGTATGACAGATAGGTACGGTTTGGGAGTGGCTGCTTTGGTTCATATGTACGACCAGCTGAACGATGCATCCATGAGCCAC
The DNA here is from genome assembly GCF_004193775.1 of Glycine soja. Classification (NCBI taxonomy): domain Eukaryota; kingdom Viridiplantae; phylum Streptophyta; class Magnoliopsida; order Fabales; family Fabaceae; genus Glycine; species Glycine soja. Next base: position 28,614,986 of record NC_041005.1, on the reverse strand, counting down.
AGTCGACAGCTTGGCGGTTACATCACATTACTGCAGGTAACAAATATGTTTTTCATTCATTTAGGCTAAACAATGTTCAACTTTAAATTTTGTTACACTTTCATTATTAATGTTTATAATTTGAATGTTACATATGTAGTGCTGGATTTACGAGCACTTTCCCTCAGTTGCAGAGTCCACCGCTGATCAGGACTACGACGAGGCTTCTCCGCGTGTGTGCAGGTGGATTGCGACGAAGAAGACCGTGAAGAGCATTCGCACGCCGTCGTATAGGGAGCGCCTGGACCGACTCCGGATTTCGGATGTCTGTTGGATCCCGTATGGGGAGCATCGGGAGGTCCGGGACTTCCACGTCAGATCATGCTACTCCGGTCTCTTGCGTTGGGGGCCTGTTGCTGTGTATTACCGACCAGAGAGGGTCGTGCGGCAGTTTGGTTACACGCAGACCATTCCTGCTCCTCCTGTCGATTCATGGGTCTCGTATGATGATATACATGACAGGTGGATGCACTACGAGGATCATATTGTACCTACAGGTGAGGTGTGCGTCGTGGCAGGGGCGTGCTTCAATGACTACATCGACTGGTTCTTCCGCATCTCCCATCCTTTCATGACACCAGGCCACGCAGTAGATCCTCTGCCTCATGGTCATGCCCCGCAGCCCCGAGTCATCCCTCAGGCCCCGCAGACAGATATCCCTCGCGTGCCGGAGCCAGGAGCATCGTCGACATCTACGGAGGAGCCCAGACATGCAGTGATAAGTAATACTAATAATTTACGTCATTTACCTCAATATTTGCATAATAATTTGTGTAATTAGTTTGTTTTGTATGTAACAGGAAGTTTGTGATGACATTGCTGAGCGGTTGGAGCGCCATCTGAGTCTAGGGGTGGTCACTCCTGGCTCATCGACACATGAGGTGATTGAAGAATGCCTTAGATTGGCCAGGAGTGTCACACAAGACCATCTAGTATACGTTAGGTGTAGACGCAGGCGGCGCACTGATCAGACTTAGTTTATATACATATTTTACATTGATATTCCTTGTATATGCAGATATTGTACATTAACTCATTTCATGAGTATTGTTGATTTTATTTATTTTCATTACTAATGTTAGTTTTATTTATTTTCATTGATTGTGTATTTCATTTGTGTCTATATACACGTGTGTTATAACTTTAAATATAATTGAAATAAAGAAGTTGAAAAGGGTGTAAAAAAAATAATTAACCAAAAAATGGACATCATTCGTTATCTAAGATCGTATATAACGTACTAATATTTTTAAATTCTCTTATAATTATAATTTTCCCACTTATACTAATGATCATGTAAAAAAATGTATTGTAAAATAGTTAGTATTTTAATTTTTTATATAATACTAATTATTTTTTTATATTCTTTATAAATATTAATAATGATATGATTAATTCTTTATAATATCATCTTTTATGTATTTATTGATTTTTATTAATATGTATAAAATAACCGTAAACAATAATTATAATGGAACTGAGTAAGTATTTTAATATCATTTTCTAAACAAATTTATTCTAAAAAAAATATATTAAAAAATTAATTATTTATAATAAATCAATATTTATAAATATATTATATTTAATAAAATAAAAAATAGATTTAATTATATTAGAAATAAATATGTTGTATTTAAAAGTATATTATAATTTTTTTTCCTCTTACGGATCAAGTTGATCCGTAAGAGACTTCCGGATCAGCTTGATCCGTAAGTTGATCCGGAAGTCTCTTATGGATCAAGTTGATCCGGAAGAGACTTACGGATCAACTTACGGATCAAGCTGATCCGGAAGTGGAAAACTAAGCAAGGACAATTTTGACATTTTTCAAGAATGCTGGGTGCACCAGCAATAATGCTGGGTGCACCTAGCAACACTCTCTTCCTTTTGGGTCTCACATGGCCCAAAGATCCTTGCTCTTGTGACGGCCCAACATCAAATTGTCCTCTAGATGAATCACTTTTTGCAAGCAACCAAGTGATTTACAAAATGACGACACAATTGGTCAAGGAATAAGGATGAATAACTTACCAATAGTGCAAATAATTAAGAACCATAATTATTATGAAAACTAGAAGATGTAGAATGAGAAAAGAAGAAGCCCAACTATTGATTTAAAACTTAACTGTTTCAAAACTTCTAAATTTATAAGGATACAGTAGAATTTCTCTTTTAAAAATTGGGATTTTACAGTTTGATATATACTATTACCTACAAAAATCACTTTTACTAAGACTTGTGCATATTTTACAATTACAAATACTATTTAACTTTGAAAAGTCCATATTTTAGTAGACTTGTGCATATCATGCAGATAAATCCTTTAGGAATTAGGACAGCGTTAACGCATACCATAGGTTGAAGTCATTGTTCGACTCCGATTGTTCGTGATCTTTGGCATCACAATCTTCAGTAACTAAAACACTCTGCTTACTATGCTGTCAAATCAACTTCATCTAAATGTTGTTACAACTTGGAACTCGACAAAAGATGGCGAGACATTATCAAACTTCTTTAAATGTGAGTTTGACCTTCATCTATCAATCACTTCTACCATCTCCAATCATTCAGTTACACACCTGCACACACGGAGAACAAAGAAAAAGAGAACTACTTTGCTCTAAAGCATAAAATAACAAAGCAAGGAACCATCTTCTTCCATCTCTGATCTCTCCCTCCATTTTTTCTTCATTGTGCCTCAAAGTTAACTTCTAAACCACCATGTATACTCTTCACTCCAAAAATTCTCAGCGCTCTCAAGAGAAAGCAATCAAGATGTCTACAGCCACATGCAAAAGCACCCTAGTGAATGCTCTTATCTGTTCTCTCCTTCTAGAGTTCCTTCTCTACGTATGAAAAATGCACACTCCTCACCAGTTTATGAACTCAAGAATCTCGTTTGTTATAAATAGTTTTTTTTAACTAATTAAATTCTCAAATCTAGTCCGAAACCCCGACTTGTCTTTCCATGGTCTTTTACATAAGTTACATATGGCAGTTGTGTGTCATCACAAAAGATAAAATCAACTTCACGATGTCTATTAATATATCTATGATCTACAAAATCTTCACGTACTATATGCTTCTCGCACCACAGAATATTCTAACATAGAAGAGAGAAAGAGAACAGGTTTTTTCTTTTATTTGATGATCCATGAAATGATCTTCTCGTCCAATTATAAGCTCATAGCTTTTCTTTTTTATTTTTCTTTTATAGATGATAATGATATTTTATTTAGGTAACGAAATAATTAAATATATATGTCATGATCGCTAATAGCAATTGCACATGTCACTATAATGTATGATCCACCAGGAGAGTGCCTTAATCTTTAGTTCGCCTTATATCGTAGCACTTTTTGCCCATTTTCTGTCTCATGTATATGAACCGACATTTTGTCATTACACTAAAACAATTGATAAATGCTTGCAAAGATTTCAGAAGGAACCGATAACAATAAATTTATTAGGCTAGCAAAATGTCAAAACATCACAAACTTCTATCAACTTCAAGTTTTATTACGGGGCAAAGTGCAAGGAATTCTGTCTCACTATGAGACATGTCTGCAACCTTTCAGTACATATCAATTTGTGGAGTTTAGCAAAAGTGTTGTGTATGTGAGCTTCAAAGTATAGAGACATTTTTTGCACATGACTCGAAGTTGGAAAAGAGTGTTTTGCTCTTTCTTATATGATTAAGCCTATAATTCTATAATCTCACTATTTTCACTATCTTTAGCATCTTACATCTGTGTTGTTATCTGTGGCATGCCAGAAAAGAGAGACGCTAGATTTTGAAAAGTAAAAAAAAATAAAATAAAGGTGAAACTCCCAAGCCACTAAAACTAGCTAGTTTTCAATCCCCAATGTAATCAAGCACATTACTTGGCTGTTTGTTCCAGAATAGGGATTTTGTTCCATGTTTCTTCCAAGCCACTTATCTGCAATGGTGGCAATGAAAACATGCTAACTGTTGAGCTTCCCTTTCGAATTTCCTGCAAAACATGCAAAGCTGAAATGGTACTCTTCATATAAAGGCTCTCAATGTGATGGTTGGCTGCTGCTAACTCCTTAGGCATCAGCAGATCATCACTACTCTTTGTGCTGGTTGAAGTTGAAGCATCACATCCCTCCTCAGCTTGGGGAGGTGCCTCGCCAGAAGTCGAAGGATCGTTCACCGGGAAAAGGTGGTTAAGCATTGTTTCACACTCCTTCACAAGCTTGTATAGAAGGTCAGTGGTGAAGAAAGGCTGTTGCAAGACCTTCTGAATGAAAGGCAAGCGAATGAGAGCACCAGTTCTCTTGTCATACTTCTTTAGTATTTTCACTAATCCTGTACACGGAAAATTGAAGAAATACTTAGATATATTAGTTGCTGATGTGAATCTTAATTCTTAGGTGAATCAATCTTCAATTTAGCACAAAATATCAACTTTAGACTGGTCACAGAGGCATTAGGCATATCTCTATAAAGCTACTCAATCTTAAATAACAGTTTTTCTTACCCTAACAAAAACATCTGGATTATATATGCCTTAGGTTATAGGAGCATTTTCGAATTTTAAAGGGAGAATATCAATTTGGTGTGTTCAACTGCTGTGCCTTTTAGTTTTAGGTGATGTGATCTTTGTAAACTTTACAACAAGGGAATATTTGTGGAATTCATTAGGATAATTACTTATAATATTTGAGGACACATGCATTGGATTTACCAAAGTAGACAGAAGAATAAGAAGTCACTCAAGTGATATATCTAAAGGGAGGAATGCTCAATTTAAAACATTAGAAAATAGTCAAGTTAGTCCAAAGATATTAGTTCAACCATATTAATCATTGAGTGATGAAAATTGTGCATGATAAATTTGTATCTTTTTTGTTCAAATCAGTAGGCACATCAAAAACTCAATACTAATTTGACCAACTAAATAATACACATTGAAAGACTAACTTGACTGACCAAATGGATACTCAAAGACAATGGGTGTAAATACAACTACTATAGAAGAGGAGGTATTATCTTTCAAGAACTAATTCAATTGCTTGCTATAGAAAATACAAATATTCCAAGTAGATGTCCCATTCAAATGGAAGCATATTCATGGATTTACCTAGCTGCCAAGAGAATTTTCAGGATGAATAGAAAACGAAAACCTGAAGGTAGGGTAAATGAATCTTTTTTTTTTCCCTTCTGATTTACTACATTTTCAATTGTATTGAATCACACTGTAAGTTCCATAGTAAGCAACAGTTCAGAAGTCTATAAATAGTGCCCAGGACTTGTTCCCTATATATATTCATGTTCATCTATACTTTGTCCACTGTGATTGTTTATTAACAGTTGATTTTCATGGTTGGTACATTCTAGTTTTGTTCCTAATTGTTTGGGGATATAAGATTGTTTGGGTGGCTAAAAAAGAAGAAAATGAGAGAAAAGCCTAGGGTTCAATCCTAATTGTTGACCAAAAAACTAATAAATTAACAATTATAATTAGTCAATAAAAATATAAATAATGTCCCGGAAATCTAATTTGAATACATAATATTAATAGTTGAACGTACCTATGTAGTTAAGGGCACTATAGTTTTCGAGCAAGACCATCTCTCCATGGAAATCCACAATTTCCTTGCGAATTTGCATCAATTGCTCATTAGAATTTTTTACTTTGGCAACCCTATCCTGTAGCTCCTGCACATTTCAACCACAACAAACTGTTACTCGCGCACCAAAATTGTAAGTTATCCTAATGATAGATACTTAAATAAGATCATATTTGGAAGTTAATCAGACTCTTTTGAAATTATAAAACATAAATTGTTTTGAGGTGAAAAAAAATGGAAAAGAGGTGTAATAAATAACTAAATTAATCTTTTACCTAGAATTGAAAAAAATGTTACTACCTTTTTTTGTTAATGTTGACTACATTAGGTAAGTTAGGTAGCTAGCTAGCGCATTTAATATTCTAGTCTGTGACGCAACGCAAACAGAGATAACCGCGATTGATGGTTCATTAGTAAATTATAAAGTTAGCGTCGCCGTCAGTAACAGACGCGTCTTCAATAACATAGCCGGTTATGCCGGGTATATTCGCATCAGATTCCAAATAAATTTTTGTTTGAAATAGCATAGCGGTTTTATGCAGGGTATATTCGCATCAGATTCCAAAGCCTTTACTTATTATATAATAAGAAAAAAGAAAATCAAAACACTGTTAAATAAATGTTTAATTACTACTGTCAACAAATAATGTTTAATTACTATACGTATACACATATACATAATCTTTTATGTTTGAGTCCTTTTTTATTTTAGCTTCTACATGTTTTAGTCCTACATATATTTAATGTATGTGCAGAAATTAAAACCAGTAATTCTTAGTTGTAATAGTAATACTAAAATGTAACCTTAAATTTGTTCAAGTCTAACATAAGAAAAAAATGTGATTGAATTAATCACATTTTCTGAAAGATATTAGTTAATAATAAAATTGACGATAATGGTGATAATATCAACGTAACAAAATAAATGTAACTTTAAAAAGAAAATGAATGGTACCTTCAATTTGATGATGCATTCTTCCTCTTTCTCGACAAAGAAGGTGTTGAATTTGTGGAGTTCTTGTTCGATGGAGTTCCTGAAGTCAGTTTCCTCCTTGGACATGATGATGATGTCTCCCTCGTGCCTTGCGCGTTTGGTGGGGCGTTCTTCCACGCCATTAATGGGTTTGGGCTCCACGAGCTTCAACTTCTTCTTCAGCTCCTTGTAGGACAGGAACTTGTCACGCCATTGGGGCAGCGTTTTCTCGATCTGGTTGCTCAGGCTCTTTCCGAATTTCATGTTTTAACAAAAACTAAGGAAAGTGATGACAAGAAAGAAAGTTTCAGAAAAATGTGAATATATGGATGGTAGTGAAAGAAGGGTGAAATGGTGGGGTTAAATTAAAGAGGAGGAAAGAGGGAGGGGAGGGGGGGGGGACTTGTTTGGGTCATATAAGGGTAGCTAGGAAGAGAATATTCGTGGGTATTTTAGGATATCCAATAAGAACAAGAGTATATTTCAGGTTTTATTCCCTCCCTCAAGCAAGTAGCTGTTCGTATGTTAAAAGTTGATTTATCCGGTTACATTACATGGCAACAAGTTATTCCATCGCTTGTTTTAGTTTTTTTTTTTAATATAAAAATAATTTTATTTTAAACAATTGTTTTTTTTTTAAAATTGTTAACATATTTGTTTTGATTGAAAAAATTAGTATTAAAAATTAGATTTTAATTCGACTGAATATTTTAAGGAGAATTTATTACTTGCATTTCTGTTGAAATAAAAACATGAATTTCTTAATTATAATTAAAAAATTTATCAATGTTTAAATAATTTTTAACCTAAAAAACTGCATAATGAAAATGACTTTAATAAGAAGATTCCTTTACTTTGACTAGTTGACTAGATGTTGACCAAGACTTTTTAGTCTTAAAACACATCTTCTTAAGCCTAGAATTAAAATTCTAGAGCACTTATCCATTCAAGGATATCACACACGCAAAAACAATTATTTCACAACTTAAAATGCTATAAAATTAACTATCATTCAAAAGTTTGGTAGTTTTACTAGAAACTTTTCAAGGCACAAAAGTTTGGTAGTTTTACTAGAAACTTTTCAACCTTATAGTCCCTATAACACTCACTTATACATTATGTCTCACCCCTTTTAAGTTCTCTCCTTTTTAGCTAGGAAACAAGTGATGTGTTGTTGGAGCATGTAGCCTTGTCATGGAAGATGTAGTTTAGTTATTATATATTTAAGTTGTATTTATATTATGTGTGGAATCAAGTTGTAATATTTATATGTTAGCTTTCACATAAGATTGTTGTATAAATATTTTAAATTTTCATAATTTAGAATCATAATCATAATTACAATAATACTTTTAGCATGTTACATATTTCATCTGAGTAACATTTTGATCTATTTGATTTTAGTTTCACTCCAAAAGTTGTGTTTGAAAACCAAAAAATAGTTTAGTTATACCATAATGAATTGACGCCTCACTACAGTGAAATATTGTTTCTCTACAGCGAAATATTGTTTCTCTAAAAACTAAAACACCATGCATTTGCCATAGCGAATTGAACACTCGCTGCAACGAATGGGTGTAAAATTTGCTAATTTCCTTTATGTTACACATGGTCTTTGTGGATACAATAACTCTTAATATTTACTATTTCTTTTCTACAAACTAGACTAGGTACACTTGCCTACTATGTCAGAAGCACAACAATGTAACATGTGGCTTGCAGATTATGATTTCGTGATTCCAGACAAATAGCTTGCTGGATATTTAACTTGGTTAATGCTCTATGAGTGCCTTAATGAATCAATCAATTTATATGTTAATGAATCACTAATGTAAGGAATGTGAAAGTTTAGACTCTTAGGCATGTGTACATTAAGTGTTCTGTGAATTTCATTGAAGGTGAAGTGTATAGGGTATGCAAAGCTTGATTCCTTGATTTAGTTATTTCCCTAGGTGTCTCTGAATAAAACCATGCTTTTCCATCTAAATAATAGGAAGGAAGTTAGGAGTGAAAGAATGACTTAAATCCTATGATTTTGAGTTAAGCTGTTGTGGTTGAGTTAAGCTAAATCCTTTTATAGTAATTTAGTTTCAAATGTCTTCTTGTTAACTGAATTGATCCCATAATATTTGGAGTTAACTAGAGTATTTGATGAATATTTTGGTGGGACATGTTGAATCTGTTTGGTGCAGGGGTAGTTTTAATCTAGGTACTGTTTGTGTTAATTTAAGAGAATTAATGTTGGAACCACAAATTGGGACCATTATACAAGTTTTAGATACTTCAAAAGGAGTACAGAGATAACCTTGTCCAAGTTCCTAACCTTGTTGTTTGTATAGAGCAATAAGAAGAAGAGAAAGGAATAAGGAGAAAGGAGAGAAGATACAAAGTTTTAACATGGTTTTGCACACAATGTATGTACCTACGTCTACGGCTACACTAAGAGAACTTTTTATTACTTGCACATTTTAAAGCTTACAAGGTATCTCTATATATAACACTAATGAGACACAAGTTTTTACAAACCAAGTGATGTGGGACAAAGGAACTTAGACCATAAAACTCTAACAATTCTCCCACTTGGCGTCTAAGTTCCAAACTCTAGCAGCTCCTTGTAAGAAATGAGTTCATCGACTCTTTACCTAGTGTAGCGCCTTCATCTTCAATTATTCTTGAAGGCTAACTGAGGCAATGCAAAGCCTCAGCTTGTCAGTTGTAACAACTTTAGTCAACATATCTGTTGGATTCTTTGATCCTAAGATCTTCAGCAAAGATAAGTCTCCATCATTTATCAACTCCTTGATAAAATGGTATCTTAATTGAATATGCTTGCATCTAGAATGGAAGACTGGATTCTTAGCAAGACTTATAGCACTTTGATTGTTGCTGAACATTGAAGCATTATCTTGTTCTTTCCCTAAATCATTGAGAAAATTCTTTAGCCAAATCATCTCCTTAGCTGCTTCTGAGATAGCTATGTACTCGGTTTCTGTGGTTGAGAGAGCAACTCTATGTTGAAGTTTAGACTTCCAACTCATAGCAGTACCTCCCAAAGTAAAAATGTAGCCTGTGGTGCTTTTCTTGGTATCAAAATCTCCTCCCAAGTCTGTTGGATCAAGTGGCCTCGGAATAATTAAGAAGGGGGGGGGGGTTGAATTAATTATTAATGAACCTTTACTAATTAAAAATCTATCCTTCTTAATGTTACTAGATTCAATTAGGTTTTTACTATAATGTTAAGAAAGTAAAGAACAAAAATAGAAAGTTAACTAAAAGTAAAAGCGATAATTAAAGTGCACAACAGAAATTAAAGAGTGTAGGGAAGAAGAAAACAAACACAAGAATTTATACTGGTTCGGCAACAACCCGTGCCTACATCCAGTCCCCAAGCGACCTGCGGTCCTTGATATTTCTTTCAACCTTGTAAAAACCTTTACAAGCAAAGATCTACAAGGGATGTACCCTACCTTGTTCTCTTTGAACAACTAAGTGGATGTACCCTCCACTTGAACTAATCCACAAGAGATGTACCCTCTCTTATTCTCAGTTACAACAACCCAAGTAGATGTACCCTCTACTTGTACCACAAAGGATGTACCCTCCAATGTGTTAAGACAAAGTTCTCAGGCGGTTAGTCCTTTAAAACTTTGTGAAGGGGAAAAAAAAGATATCCCAGGCGGTTAGTCCTTTGAAATCTTTTGTTTAAGGTGTCGCAATGTGCCCTTCGCGGGCGAGCGAGGGCAAGGCTCACGGGTGCGCTTTCCAAAGGAGGAAAGATGCGCGGAGTCGCCACCAACATTTATTTGTGGAAAATGTCGGAAAAACCGAAGGAAACCGGTCAAAATGAAAATTCTAAGTTCGGGAGTTATATTTACGCTTGAGGAAGGTATTAGCACCTCTCACGTTTGTCTCGAAGGACAACAGTCTATTTTTTAGAATTGTGGAATTGTGTTATGTTACCTTTTATTTCTTTTTATTTTCTTGAGGTCGACAAAAGCAGGGCTTTTGCTCCTACGTACCCTCCATCGAAGAGGAAATCAGACCTACGTAGTTCTTTCTTAAGGGTGAATCACACGATTCTTTTACTTGAAGAGTGATCATTTAAAGGCGTTGGACCTTTGAAAATGATCCATTTTACTTAGTAAGAAACTGAAATGATAAACTTTCAAAACCTATTTTTGTGGACGAGCTTGACTAGGCGAGTTGATTTTAGCCTTAGTTTCACTTTAGTTATTAGTCAATTCAATTAAGAATGAGAAATCCCAAAGAGAAAACGTCCGATTGATTTTTTTCGCTTTATTTTACTAAAAGTCATTTTTTATTATTATATTATTATTTTACCTCTTTTTTTTTATTTCCAACATGGTTACGGCACGACCGAACGGTCGGAATTCATTTTAACCGAAATCAACGGATTATACAATTCAAACGATCGGTAGAAATTTATTTTATTTTTAGATTAAGCGAGAAATGACTTAAATAAATGGCTTAAGCACGTCAAAAGGGGGTATAAAAAGTAAATGAAAACGAGAATAAAAATACATGAAACAAAATGTGGACCACCACGGGTACATAGAATGAATTGAAAAGCTCGGTTTGAGGTACTTACCCGTTGAAGACTGAAGAAAACGAAGAACGAACGATGAATCTTGAAGAACGGTTGAGAATCTTCGCGTAATTACTCACGGAAACGTTACGGAAGCGCCTCGGCTTGGATTTTCTTCATGGAACTAATTTTCCTCAGCTATTTCGAGAGAGAGAGAAGTGCCTAAGGGGCTGAACCCTTTTCTACTTCACTTCTCCCCCTATTTATAGAAAATTGGGGGAGAAGCTTGCCACCCAGCTCGCCCAGGCGAGCAAGGTTGCTTCCTCCAGAAGCAACAACCTTCTGGAGGAATCTTCTGGAGGGCCCAAGTGGGCCTGGTTGCTATTTGCACCCCCCTTTTTACTAAATGCACCCCTTCTATTTTTTTTGTAATTCTTTTTCCGTAACGTTACGAAACTTTGCAAATTTCGTAACGATACTTATTTTCCTTCCGCAAGGTTACGAATCCTTACGGATTATGTATTTACTCTTTTTTAGCTTTCGAAGAAGTTACGGAAACTCACGGATTGCGCAAAAACACCTCTTTTCGACTTCCGCCACATTACGGAATTTCACGGATCGCGCAAGCCTGCTTCCTTTTGATTTCTGAGACGTCTTGGGACTTCATTTATTGTGCAAAAAAGGACGCCAAGTATCTCAAAGCGGCTAACCAAAGGTTGCATGTTATCAGGTAATAATCCCCGGACGAAATTAGGGTATGACAGTTGCCCCTCTTTACTTACCTCTCATCGGAGATAAGAGGAAAGCAAAGATAGGACATTGATTTCGTCCGTCCTGCCCTTTCTGTGACGACGACTCTCGTCTCTACTCCTTCTTTTTTTCTTCTGCACAAAGCAAAATACAAACAACAACAAGAATAACGAACATAATATACATATACACATATAAACATATTTGGCGAAGGAACCGATCCGAAAAACAACAGAATAACGTGTTTCCCAGTCACCAGAGACTTCGCGCTTGATAAGGGAGGACACATGAACAGCGCTAGGCAATAACATTCATGGGGCTCCGCAAAAGGAGAGAATGGGGGATTGCCTTGAGGGTCCGCACTTAGGCAATCATGAAACACAGCTCCAAACTCGAAAGTGGAGGACACATGAACAGCCCTAAGCAATAACCTTCATGTGGCTCCGGAAAAGGGGAGAATGGAGGATTTCCTTGAGGGTCCTCACTTAGGCAATCATGAAACTCAGCTCCAAACTCGAAAGTGGAGGACACATGAATAGCCCTAAGCAATAACATTCATGTGGCTCCGAAAAAGGGTGAGAATGGAGGATTTCCTTGAGGGTCCTCACTTAGGCAATCATGAAACTCAGCTCCAAACTCGAAAATAGAGAACACATGAACAGCCCTAAGCAATAACATTCATGTGGCTCCGAAAAAAAAGGGTGAGAATGGAGGATTGCCTTGAGGGTCCTCACTTAGGCAATCATGAAACTCAGCTCCAAACTCGAAAGTGGAGGACAAATGAACAGCCCTAAGCAATAACCTTCATGTGGCTCCGGAAAAGGGGAGAATGGAGGATTGCCTTGAGGGTCCTCACTTAGGCAATCATGAAACACAACTCCAAACTCGAAAGTGGAGAACACATGAACAACCCTAAGCAATAACGTTCATATGGCTCCGAAAAAGGGTGAGAATGGAGGATTGCCTTGAGGGTCCTCACTTAGGCAATCATGAAACACAGCTCCAAACTCGAAAGTGGAGGACACATGAACAGCCCTAAGCAATAACGTTCATCTGGCTCCGAAAAAGGGTGAGAATGGAGGATTGCCTTGAGGGTCCTCACTTAGGCAATCATGAAACTTAGCTCCAAACTCGAAAGTGGAGGACACATGAACAACCCTAAGCAATAACGCTCATGTGGCTCCTGAAAAAGGGTGAGAATGGAGGATTGCCTTGAGGGTCCTCACTTAGGCAATCATGAAACACAGCTCCAAACTCGAAAGTGGAGGACACATGAACAGTCCTAAGCAATAACGTTCATGTGGCTCCGAAAAAGGGTGAGAATGGAGGATTGCCTTAAGGGTCCTCACTTAGGCAATCATGAAACACAGCTCCAAACTCGAAGGTGGAGGACACATGAACAGCCCTAAGCAATAACGTTCATGTGGCTTCGAAAAAGGGTGAGAATGGAGGATTGCCTTGAGGGTCCTCACTTAGGCAATCATGAAACACAGCTCCAAACTCGAAGGTGGAGGACACATGAACAGCCCTAAGCAATAACGTTCATGTGGCTCCGGAAAAGGGTGATGGCGGGACCGAACGGTCCACCGAGTTATCCCACTTAAAAGGATAACATGCTTTTTGCAAAGAAAAATAAATCATTCGCGAGAGCACCACATCTTAGAGAAACAATATACTTGTGCCAAGGGTAATCTTCCTTGTAACCGAGAATGAAGGGCAGGATGTCAACTTTTAGCTTTTAAATGAACATGCAGGGGAAACATCGGACTAAGCTGAAAATAAATCACTCATAGTGTATGAAACTCACAAGGCAAGTGTTTTATCCTATTCCCAAACCATAACTGCACCATGACTTTATTTTGCAAACGGCTTCCTATCGAATCAAAGATCAAACATACGATCACGGACCAATAGGAATTTCTTGAGGGTAGTGTTTTTGGAGAGGAAGCTGGGTGTTTCAGTCTTTTCCTCTTTGTTCATGTGGGGTGGGATATTGCCAGTCGAAAAATGATTTCGAGTGGCAATCTGGCTTGAAGAATTTTTGCCCTCTTTCCTTCATTGATCGAGAATTGCTCCTTTTCCCCTTTTCACTTCCTTTCGATCTTCGATCGGGAATCCTTCCTTCCTTTCTTCTGTTGTTTTCTTTATTTTCATTTTTTTTTCTTCTTCTTTCTTCCTTTTCTTTCTTTTCACTTTTCCTTCCCCCATCCCTTTCTTTGGGAAATCGGGTTTAGCATTCTATTTGTTCTCCCTTGAGGAGATTCCGCTGTCCTTTGCTTCGGGGGAAAGAATGAGGATTCCTTTCAAGGTTCAAAAAGGTCTAAGGTTGTGTTTCAACGGGGTCTTTTATTGTGGGAACCCAATCTTGATATCTGGGGCGAAACAAATTTGGGTGTCAAGGTGTTGGTCTCGGGCCGAACTCCCCTATCACTCCATAAGGCACGCGTGACAATGATGATTTGAAAACAACGTGCAAAATTAGTCATGGCTACAGCCAGGTGGGCTCTCAAGCATCCCGTTTATGGCATTGTGACACTATGGTTGGGAATTTACCCAGACAGACCCAACATTTCCAAATTATGTTCTTTTATCAGTTCAATGAATTCATCCATTCTTATCTCGGTTCATTCTGGAAAATAAACTCTTAGCATCAGTCCCTTGTTTCCAGAAGATGCGTTTGCTCTTTACGAATGATTTATACTTCTTAACTATAACATGTCGACCTTCGCGATCTTTCTTTCTCTTTACTTTTTTGTTTTATTTTTATATATGTTCACTAAAACTATACACCTGTGGCCCGTTATGAGGAAAACCTTCCTTTGTACATCTATATGACAAACTTTTTATGTACACGCATTAGAACTCTTCTTTTTACGTCACACGGTCTATATGCAAACCCTATTTACATTCAAAGATTTTTTCATTTTTCCCAACACGCACTTATGGTTCACACAAAAGTTCCTTCATATACACTTGTTACTTACACACACAAGAATTCCTTTCCACGCATCATTTACACAAAAAACCTTCTATAAACATTTTGCTTTCACATACATGTATAAATAAAAAACCTTTTTCTTTTCTTTATGAACATGACTTTATTCACAACGCTTCTCTCTTTTTATTAGGATTTTGGGTTCATTTTATTTTTAGGACGACGTTCCTAAATGAAAAACCCTACACGGTTCCGGAATTTCAACAAACACTATTGACAACAATGAAGCAAGTACCGACGTAACAAACTCAAACGATATGTATGTACAAAACAAAAGTCAAAACATGAAACAAACGTTAGTCCCTTAGTCAAACAAAAAGAAGATGATATGTACAGAAAAAACAAATGGAAACAAAAAGAAATATGGATCAAGGAATCTCCCAATCATGTGGCCCCGCTTCCTCCTAAGAAATCAAGTAAATCGGTCATCTCCTCGTCCTCGCGGGCCTCATCTGCCTCGTCGGGAGCCTCTGCTGGTGCCTCTCCCGACTAGGACTCAGGCCAATCTCCAGGCCATGCGACCTCTGCCCTGAACTGGTCCGGAGTAGGGCACGGAAAAGAAGTAAAGCCCTGGCTCTGCAGGCTGAGACTCATCTGATAAAGACAATCATGGGTCTGTACATGTGCCCGGTGGTTGGCCGCCTGCTAGCGAACCAAATGCCGCAAATACTGCTCCGTATCAAACAATCCGGCTGGACCAGCCTGATGAGGTGGCGGCGCGTCCGCGACCTATGGTGCATCACCCTGGACCTGTCTCTGCATGCAGTACTTCTCAATAAAAGCTCGGGTGATGGGCGGCCGAACCACCTTGCTAGGTGTGACGGGGACACCGAACGACTGGCAGAGTCCTGTGATCAAGGCGGGAAATCCCAGGGCCCTGTTGGACTTATCCAGGTCCAGAGGGTGCCTGGTAGGCGCCATACCTGCAAATATATAGATGCCATCAGCGATTAACATAGCCACATGAATGCTCATCCGCGTCAGGATGGCGTACACCAGCTGACACTTCGGCAGGGGGAGGTCGGAATTATGATCGCTGGGCAGGATGTTGCTGAGCAGCAAAGTCATCCATATCTGAGTCAGGGTGGTCATGTTGGTGCGCATGATCCGAACCCGTCTCCCGGCAGCAGTCCGGGCAAAATCTTGCCCCGGTACACATAGCAACTGGGCGATGGCCTCCTCATCGAACCCATCGGACCGGTTCCTCCTCTGGCCATACTCGCACTCCTGGCCCTCTTCCAGCACTAAAGGATATCCTAGGAGCTGGCCGATAGCATCTGCATCAAACGGGATCCACTGACCCCTTACCCAGGACCTCATATCACGCACGCCCTCCTCTGTTGGCCAAGCATTGGCATAAAATTCGAGGACTATGTCTGGATCGTACTTGGCCATGAGGGTGACCAGCGATGCCCACCGTCGGCGAACTATCTCCTTCTGGAAATCGGTATACTCGTCGTCCCTGAGCTGGACGCGTCGCTCCCGGAGAAATGACCATCCCTTGATGGCCTCGAAGCGCTGCTGGTGTTCAGCGCTCCTAAAGCGGTGACTATCATACTCGGGAGCGGAACTAGTTCCTTCGGCCGCTTTATCCTTCCTGGATCTCTTTGAGGCAAGTTTCCTTAGGGCCATTTCTTGTTGGAGTGAATAGAAACACCAAAAACGAAAGCAAAACGCGATCAAAAGTGGCTTAGGGGAGCAATAAACCGCAAGCCTTCGTGTTCTTTATCTTTTGAATGAGGGGGGGGGGGGGGAAGTTTTTGGATGCCAAAACGTTCCCCTCCCTCGTTTTTCATAATTTGGGTGCAGGGGTTGCTCGCCCAGGCGAGCTCAGCTCGCCCAGGCGAGCTAACCTGCCATATTTTTTTTTTTGAGGGGAACATTAACCATGTCCCCTCCTCCCTTACGGGCTAGCGTTTGCCTACTTGAACCTACTAAAACTAGAATTAGGTGTTGATTACTTATTTAAAACAAACAATAGTAAAAGAAACCGTGAATGCAAAGGATACCGGGCTGCCTTGCAGCGATGTTCTCTGCTTGTTTAGCGCCGGGAAAGGGCAACGATCGGTCGGTCGTGACCCTATCCCCACTTGCATCCGTCCCCATGTACCTGCAAGTAGGAAACAAAATCCGTGGCCAATCGTGTCCGTTCATCATCTTACCTTGGTTGATTTCCGCAGTCAACTTGTCTTGACTTCTAACTGTGACCTGAGATGATTCTGCTCCTTACTATCACAAGATATGCATGTGCATGTGCATGTATGAATGTTTCTAATGCGATGATTTTATTTTAGTGAAGGCTGGTTAGGTTCAATTTTAAATAAGCGTTTGGGGCACCCCATACACCGAGCGAAGAGGGCTCATGCTTATAACAAATCTAAAACACAAAGTTTGAAACCAAAGGGAGGACTAAAACCTCGCCTATCTTTTCCTCTTTTTAAAAGAACAAGACAAATACAGAGGAAGGGAATCCCTGGAGGAAACCAGGAAGCACAAAAACTCAGAATTAAAAGACCATGCAATGGTCCTCTCGATTGCCCCAGACTTCAAGCGTAATATCGTTTAACTACATCGGAGTTCACGAGCGAAGGCAATTCTTCGCCATCCATGTGGGTGAGTATCAGAGCACCCCCAGAAAAAGCTCTTTTCACCACGAAAGGCCCTTCATAATTTGGGGCCCACTTGCCTCGATTATCTTTAACAGCGTGGGACATCTTCTTCAGCACAAGGTCCCCCTCGTTGAACTTGCGCGGGCATACCTTCTTGTCGAATGCGTTTTTTATCCTTCGTTGATACAAACGCCCATGGCTCATGGCGGCCAAACGCTTACCTTCAATAAGGTTAAGTTGGTCGTAGCGTGCTTGAGCCCACTCTGACTCTTCTAGGCCTGACTCCGCCATTATCCTCTGAGAAGGAACCTCTACCTCAAATGGGAGCACTGCTTCCATCCCATAAACCAAGGAATACGGCGTTGCCCTAGTAGAAGTTCGCACCGAGGTTCTGTATCCATGTAGGGCGAAAGGCAACATCTCATGCCAATCTTTGTATGACACTGTCATCTTTTGAACAATCTTCTTAATATTCTTATTCGCAGCCTCTACAGCCCCATTCATCTTTGGCCGATAAGGGGTAGAGTTATGATGCTGGATCTTGAAGTCTTCGCACATCTCCTGCATCATCTTATTGTTCAGATTGGTGCCATTGTCGGTAATGATCTTCCTGGGGAGTCCGTATCGACAAATCAACTCCTTCTTTATGAATCTAACTACCACATTCCTTGTGACGTTAGTATAAGAGGCTGCTTCGACCCATTTGGTGAAGTAATCTATCGCCACAAGAATGAAGCGGTGACCATTCGACGCTTTGGGTTCTATGGCCCCAATGACATCTATTCCCCACATAGAAAAAGGCCAAGGGGCGGACATAAAATTCAGAGGATGTGGCGGAACATTGACGTTGTCCGCGTATGCCTGACATTTATGACATTTCCTGACATGAGCGCAACAATCGCTTTCCATGGTGAGCCAATAATAGCCGGCGCTGAGGATTTTTCTGGCCATAGCATGCCCATTGGCATGTGCCCCAAAGGAACCCTCGTGGATCTCCTCAATCATGATGTTCGCCTCTTTGGCATCTACGCATCGTAGGAGGGTCATGTCATGGTTTCGTCTGTAAAGGATAGTACCGCTTACAAAGAAACCAGTAGCCAACCTCCTCAACGTCCTTTTGTCATTGTTGGAAATCCCTGGTGGGTATTCTTTGTTCTCGACATACTGCTTGATGTCGAAATACAATGGTTTCCCATCCCGCTCTTCCTCTATTGCATAACAATATGCCGGCCTGCCTTGAGATTTGAATTCGATGTACGGCAGATCCCCGTGTGGGGCGAGTTGAAACATGGATGCCAGGGTGGCTAATGCATCAGCCATTTGATTCTCTTCCCGAGGTGTGTGGTGGAAGGAAATGTCGTCAAAGTACTTGGCTAACCTTAAGATGTGAGTTTGATAGGGTATCAACTTCGAATCCCTAGTTTCCCATTCTCCTTTCAACTGGCGTATGACCAAAGCTGAGTCTCCATACACCTTGAGTAGTTTTACATCAAAATCAATGGCCGCCTGAACCCCGAGGGCGCATGCCTCGTACTCGGCCATATTGTTGGTACAATCAAAACCTAGCCTAGCCGTGAAAGGAATACACTGATCATCCGGGGCTACAAGGAATGCCCCTACTCCGTGGCCCAAAGCATTGGATGCCCCATCGAAGCAAACAATCCATTTGTCTATGTCCTCGTGCGTCCGCTTCTCTTCAAACAGGGCCATGATGTCTTCATCTGGAAACTCGGGGTGCATCGGCCGATAATCCTGGAGGGGTTGTTGGGCCAAATAATCTGCTAAGGCACTTCCCTTTACCGCCTTTTGGGTGACGTAAACAATATCGAATTCAGATAATAATACCTGCCACCAAGCGATTCGTCCCGTGAGGGCCGATTTTTCAAAGATGTATTTCACGGGATCCATTTTGGAAATAAGCCACGTGGTATGGCTGAGCATGTACTGCCTAAGCCGATGTGATGCCCATACCAGGGCACAACATGTCCTTTCCAACATTGAGTAATTCATCTCACATGCGGTAAACTTCTTGCTCAGATAGTAGATGGCTTGCTCCTTTTTCCCAGAATCATCATGCTGACCCAACACGCACCCCATAGATTTGTCCAACACGGTCATGTACAGGAAAAGAGGTCTTCCTGTTACAGGTGGCATGAGCACCGGGGGATTCGCGAGACTCTGTTTGATCTTCTCGAAGGCCTCTTGGCAGTCACTGTTCCATAGGACCGCTTGGTTCTTACGTAAAAGCTTAAAAATGGGCTCACAGGTAGGGGTGAGTTGCGAGATAAATCTCGCGATATAATTCAACCTGCCCAAAAACCCCCGAACCTGCTTCTCCGTGCGGGGTTCCGGCATTTCAAGGATGGCCTACACTTTCTCGGGATATATCTCTATCCCTTTCTGACTTACGATAAATCCTAGCAGCTTCCCCGACTTCACCCCAAAGGTGCATTTGGTTGGGTTTAGTTTTAATAGGTATTTCCGCAACCTTCCAAACAGCTTACGCATATTGACAAGGTGTTCGTCCTCAGTCCGAGACTTGGCAATCATGTCATCTATGTAGACCTCTATTTCCTTATGCATCATGTCATGGAACAACGCCACCATGGCACGTTGATAGGTTGCCCTAGCATTTTTCAGCCCGAAGGCCATCACTTTATAGCAAAATGTCCCCCATAGGGTGACGAAAGTGGTCTTCTCTACATCTTCGGGCGCCATCTTTATTTGATTATACCCCGAGAAACCATCCATAAATGAGAAAAGGGCGAACTTGGCTGTATTATCTACCAATATGTCAATGTGTGGCAGGGGAAAATTGTCCTTTGGACTGGCCCGGTTCAAGTCCCGGTAGTCTACACACATTCGAAACTTGCCGTCCTTTTTCGGGACTGGGACAATGTTGGCCACCCACTCCGGGTACCGTGCCACAGCTAAGAATCCTGCATCAAACTGCTTCCTTACTTCTTCTTTAATTTTTAAAGACATCTCGGGTTTCATTCTTCGTAACTTTTGCTTAACCGGAGAAGACCCAGGATTCAAAGGCAACTTATGCTGCACAATGTCGGAATCCAGACCGGGCATGTCTTGATACGACCACGCAAAGACATCTTGATACTCTTCAAGAAGGGTTATCAAGCCTTGGCGGATAGGCACGGTCATACCGGTTCCTACCTTTACCTCTTTCTTTTCCTCCGGGGTCCCCAAGTTTACCAATTCGGTTTCTTCTTGGTGAGGCTTCATTTCACGTTCTTCCTGAGCGACCAACCTCTCCAACTCTGGTGACAGGACGTCCTCTTCCTCTTCCTCGTTTATCGTTTGGCTTATATCTCGATCGAAATCGATTGTCAAACCCTCGTTGTTAGGATCCTCAACGAATCGACCCTCATATCTATACCAAACAAGGCAAAAGAAACAAAAACATGCAAAATGATATGAGAAAGGGTGGTGCTGCAGGAACAGATGAAACAAGATCTCTTTGTTTATTTAATAAGGTAGGTTTCACAAAACAAAAGAGAAAGGAAATCTATAGGCTCTAATTACATTGAATCAGCGGTATAGACTTCTGACTGGCTTATCACACGCCAGTTCCCCACTTGGGAATCGGGGTGGCATGGTTGCACAAAACTTGGTGGGTCTTGAGGGAACTCCTCTTCTATTGCAGCCACCTCCTCCTCGGACACCATTCCAGCACTGGTGAAACACTGGCTAATACGGCCGGGCCATACCCTATCCGCCTGAAATCTTGACGGCACGTTCCTCCTCCCCAGCATCCCGGGTTCATACCCTAATCCATACTTGTATGGATTTCCCTTGATATTGACCACGTCGGCATTCCCGAGGCAGTCTTTGCCTAGACCCATTCCAAGCTCAAATTCGTTCCTGAGCATAACGCGCGCCACCATTATGGCCGCTTTGGAGAGAGAAGGTAGCGACGGACTTGGTTCCACAGAGGCGCAGCTCACAACCTCAAAGGATTGGAAAGCCGTTTCCAACGATTCTTCTGTCACTTCTACGTACGGTGCGGAGGAAGGGCAGCTCACTAACATGTCCTCTTCACCCGACACTATCACTAAAATTCCACCCACTACGAACTTCAATTTCTGGTGAAGCGTTGATAGGACTACTCCTAGGGCATGAATCCACGGTCTTCCCAAGAGGCAGCTATAGGCGGGATTTATATCCATTACTTGAAACACCACATTGCAAGTGTGGGGGCCTATCTGAATGGGAATGTCGATTTCCCCCATTACTTCCCGCCAAGTACCATCAAAGGCTCGCACCACCATCGAGCTCGGTTTTAAACGTGACGCACTAAAAGGAAGTTTTTCCAAAGTGGTCTTCGGCATTACATTCAAACTCGATCCATTGTCGATAAGTACTTTTGCGACAACGTGGTCCATACATCTCACCGACACATGTAGAGCCTTGTTGTGTCCCCTCCCCTCAACGGGAATCTCTTCTTCCGCAAACGCGATGTAGTTGTTGGTGGTTATATGATTAACGATGCCTTCGAAACCCTCCACTGAGATATCATGTGCTACATGGGCATCGTTAAGGACCTTCATCAGCAGCGCACGATAAGGCTCGAAGTTTATGTGTAGTTCAAGCAAAGAGATCCTTGCTGGAGTTTTATTCAGTTGCTCGACTACCTTAAACTCGCTTTGTTGGATGAGGCGGAGGAACTCTTGGGCCTCTTCCAAGGTCACTGTTTTTCCTTGAAGACCTTCTTTCTTTTCGGCCCCTCTTCCTACTGGAGGATCTACTTCTTTCGAGGGGGTGGCTATGTCTGTGGGCTCTTGGACCATGGGCGCTTTCCCTTTGGAGGGCAATTCCGCCGGGTGAGGGGAAGCGAACACCCGACCACTGCAGGTTACGCCACTGAGGCCGGTGATGTTGTTACCTTAGCTGATAGGGAGTCAACTTCGGTTGCAACTCTTTTGCTGGACGCGGGAGGGGTATACTTCCACGGAACGACCTTATTACTTTGATATGCAAATGGCGTTGGCTTGGGCATCATCCGGGGGTATATGGGTTTGGAGCCGGTCCCTTTCCTAGTAAAGGATATCACTAGGGCCTTGGGGGTTAGAGGAACCTTCTTCTCTTCCGACTGCATGCAAATTTGTGGTTCTTCCCTCCCTCCTATGGACACTTCAAGCTGCCCGCAATCCATGAGCCGCTGAAGCAATTCTTCTACCGCGGGACAGGTTTCCATGTCGTGCGACTCCCCGAGGTGAAACAAACATTCGTCCCTTTCGCCTCCGCCACGGGAGACCATGCACGCCGCTTGCAGTGATTGATAGATGAAGCGTCTAGAAGTAGCTACCTCTCCTAATCTCTTTGCTCGCGATGGCCCATCCTCTTCGACGACGTTCATGCTAGCCCCTCCATGACTAGCTAGCGGGTTGGTTCTAACATTTGGGCCTTCCTCCTGAAACAATAGCCAGCCGGCACTAATCAGGTGCTGCACCTTATACTTGAACGGGATGCAAGAGTCAATATTGTGCCCGAGAACTCCACTATGATACACACACTTGGCACCCGGGTCATACCACTTGGGGTAGGGTGGCTGGAGAACCTTCCCGGGAATGGCCACCACCAAATGATTCTCCAATAATGAAGGCCATAACTTGGAGTATGCCATGGGAATAAGAGGGAAGTTGTCTTTCGGGGGCGGGTGCTGTGCATATTTATAGGTCACGCCGGGGGCTATATTATTAACTGGCCGGGGTGCGGCTGGAGCTGTGCGTTGGGCCGGCGCTCTTTCTGCCGCGGGTGGTCCTTTTACTTGAGTCAGGAGGGAATTCCCGGCTCGAATAAAAAAATTTGGGGGATTGGGCTGGTATGAGCTTTGGATATTTTGGGGTGCTTTCATCCATGTTGGGGCGGTGGTGACCGCGTGGGCGTCCCCTTCCTTTTTCCTTGCGCCCACTACTGGGGCTCTTCTGTTGTTGTTGGGGGCCATATTGGCAGCATATTCGAACTTGCCTTTTCGTAGTCCGGATTCAATCCTTTCTCCGACGAAGACGAGATCCGCAAAGTTAGCTGGCATGTAGCCTATCAGCTTTTCATAGTAGAACGTGGGTAACGTATCTACCATAATTGTGATCATCTCCCTCTCCGTCATGGGCGGTACGACTTGGGCTGCGAGATCTCTCCATCTCTGGGCATATTCCTTAATGGACTCATGCTCTCGTTTAGTCATACCCTGAAGCTGGTTCCAATCAGGAGCCATGTCCGTATTGTACTGGTACTGCCTAATGAAGGCAGTTGCCAAGTCCTTCCATGATCGGATCTGGGAAGCTTCCAGATTGGTATACCATGCTACAGCTGCCCCGGCCAAGTTGTCTTGAAAGAAATGGACCAACAACTTTTCGTCCGCGGAATACGCCCCCATCTTCCGGCAATACATCCGGAGATGCCCTTTTGGACATGTCGTACCTTTGTACTTATCAAAGTCTGGTACTTTGAACTTGGGAGGGATGACGATGTTGGGCACGAGACATAAATCTGCCAAATCCGAGAATGGGTAATTGCCAAGGCCCTCGACTGCTCTTAACCTCTCTTCAAGCGCCTCCATCTTCCCCTTATCTTCCGTGAAGGGAACAGATTCTTTTACAGGTGTGGGTGAAGCCGGGATATGGCGGACTATGTTTGGTTGGGGTAGTTCGTGGGGGGACGGATCTTTGAGGTGGAGCAGGGGGCCAAGATGGGTATCTCCTTCCTCATTGTCTTGCCCGGGATAGTCTTCATAAGGTGGGAGTTGTCCCTCGAAAGTAGGGGCTTGGCTTAACTCTTCCGGGGTGGCACGGGGGTGAAGTCCGGAGGCAGACCATAAGGATAAGCTTGCGGACTATACCTTCGACTGAACACGGCCGTGTTTCTGTCTAGGCCCGGATTCAAGGCGGGCTGCAGCACCGGCTTCGCTTCCCTAACTGTACTGGAGGTGGTTGCGGTGGCTTTATCCTCTATGGTTTTCTGAAGATTTAACATGACCTCTGAGATGGAAGCCATTTGATCTTTTAAGGCCGATAGATCGGCCTTCATCTGTTCCTGCACGCCCTCTTCATTATCCATTTTTCTGGATCGAGTGTTATAGGGGTGCCTTGGTGTTTTATTAGTTATGATGAAATCCCTAAAGAAATAACAACGGTGTATGCCACCAAAACACGAGTATGCAAATGGATGATCGGAGCACTTGGATCCACCCCAAGGTTTTTTAGACAACATGATGAGTTCAGAACTTCTCATTTTATAAAAAGAACAAAGCTTTCATCTAGCCAAGATTATACAAAAGGTGTTACAAGAGAACCTAACGATTCCTAATTATATGGGCCATCAAATCTATCATGTGTTGACAGTAATTGATTAGCCCATGAATCTCCTCGGGGGCCGTACACACTTCGGCCATGGCTTTTGCTTTGGCTAATAGACGCAGGAGGTCTTGACTTCCATTCAAGGTCAAGGCGAACCTATCCATCCACATAGTCGCTTCTTGATGCAGTGCATCAATCACCCTCCCTCTTGCTTCTTTTTTGGCATACACTTGTGCAAAATCCTCCACTAGCTTTTGTTCATGGGCCATGGACTGGTTCAATTCTTCCTTGTATTTCCCTATGATAGCTAGCATGCTTTGCTCCGTGGCTTCCAAGTGTTGAGCCAAACTCCTTTTGGACCTCGCGCAAGCAACTAACTCTTCTTTTAAGATCATGCCATGAACCCGTGACCGATCTCTCTCCTCTCTTCGAAGCTTGAGCTCATTGTTGCTACCCCACAATGCTCCTCGGAATTTCTCTCGGCCATATTCCTCCTTGCAGGCCCTTTTGGTTTCTTGTTCAAGGGCTCTTGCAGTGGCCGCGTTTTCCTCTTGTAACTCAGTGCACTCCTTCCGGATGTGTGTAGCAGCTGACTTGAACTTCTCCTTGGCGAGTCTTGCCTTCCCTAACTCTAAATTTAGAGCTCGGACTTCTTCATCTTCCTTCGGAGCTTCGAAGTTCTCCTCATCGATAACTTTCAATTTGGAGAGCCAATCTAACCCTCACGCATGAATTCTTAGCCATCCATGATAACCTCCGATGACGCCATTTCGGATGCCCCTAAGCTCCTTGTCTTTCTTCAACGGACTCCTCCACGCCTTGTGGATTCTTTGTATAACCTTGAGACCTTGCGTGCCTAGATCCCTCACAAGGAAAGGTGAGAGACTTTCTTTGGTTGGCGCTCCCCTCATGGGATACCCTAGCTGTCTTATAGTGAGTGCGGGATTATAATTAATACAACCCCTAGTCCCTATCAGTGGAACATTAGGGTAGTCCCCACACGAGAAAAGAACTCCTTCCTTGCCTTCCTTCCAATGTGGAAACTGTCGCAACCTACCCTTCGGCGGGAGGGCGACGCGAGACTCGCGGGATGCGTGTTCCACGAAAGGAATACGCGCGGAGTCGCCACCAACGTTTATTTGAGGAAAACGTCGGAAAAACCGGAAAAGACGCGATCTACGAATTTTTTAAGTGAAAGGTTCGGGAGTTGTATTTACGCACGGGGAAGGTATTAGCACCCCACACGTCCGTCCCGAGGGACGGAAGCCTTTAATCGAATGTGCAAACGTGACTTTGATTTTTATGTTCCCTTTTTATGTCTTTATATCCTTTATACCCTTTTGATATTTTTTCTCTTTTTGTGGTCGACAAGGGTGTTTCCCTTTGCTCCTACGTATTCCTCAATTTGAGATGAGAAAATCAGACCTACGTAGTTCTTTCTTTATCAAATGATTCTTTTATACTTAAGTGGTGATCATTTTAAGGCGTTGGACCTTAAAAAATGATCCATTTTACTTAGTGAGAAATTGAAATGACAAACTTCAAAAACCTATTTTTTATGGACGAGCTTGACTAGGCGAGTTAATTTTAGCCTTAGTTTCACTTTAGTTATTAATCAATTCGATTAAGAATGAGAAATCCCAAAGAGGAAACATCCGATTTGATTTTCCGCTTTATTTTACTAAAAGATGTTTTTTTTATTATTATATTATTTTTTACCTCTTTTTTGATTTCCAACGTGGTTACGGCACGACCGAATGGTCGGAATTCATTTTAACCGAAGTTAATGGATAATACAATTCAAACGTTCGGTGGAAATTTATTTTATTTTTTTAGTTAAGCGAGAAATGACTTAAGTAAAATGGCTTAAGCACGTCAAGAGGGGGTATAAAAAGTAAACAAAACGAGAATAAAAATGCACGAAACACAATGTGGACCACTACGGGTACATAGAATGAATCGAAAAGCTTGGTTCGAGGTACTTACCCGTTGAAGATCGAAGAACGATGAAGAACTGATGAAGAACGTCGAAGAACGGCTGAAACTTTTGCGAAATTCCTCACGGAAAACGTTACGGAAACGTTTCGGAAGCGCCTCGGCTTAGATTTTCTTCACGGAAACAATTTTTCCAAGCAAATTCGAAAGAGAGAGAAGTGCCAAAGGGGCTGAACCCTTTTCTTCTTCACTTCCTCCCCTATTTATAGCAAAATAGGGGAGGTGGTTGCCGCCCAGCTCGCCCAGGCGAGCTCAGCTCGCCCAGGCGAGCCAGGTTGCTTCCTCCAGAAGCAACAGCCTTCTGGAGGAATATTCTGGAGGGCCCAAGTGGGCCTGGGTGCTATTTGCACCCCCATTTTTACTAAGTACACCCCCCTCTGCTTTTTTTTGGTGATTCTTTTTTCGTAAAGTTACGGAAACTTACGAATTTCGTAACGATACTTGTTTTCTTTCCGTAATGTTACGGAACCTTGCGGATTACATAATCATCCCCCTTTTGACTTACGGAATGTTACGGAACTTCACTTAATTATGCAACGATGCTTCCATTTGATTTCCGGTGTGTCACGGAAACTTACGGATTGTGCATCAATATTTTTTGGTTTTTCGGCATGTCCTGGAATTTCACAAATTGCCTAATGATGGATGCCAAGCACCTCACAAGGA
Organism: Glycine soja; assembly: GCF_004193775.1. Classification (NCBI taxonomy): domain Eukaryota; kingdom Viridiplantae; phylum Streptophyta; class Magnoliopsida; order Fabales; family Fabaceae; genus Glycine; species Glycine soja. The sequence continues at coordinate 28,587,502 of NC_041005.1, read as the reverse complement.
CCAAAGAAAGGTCGCATGTCATCAAGCAAAGGTCCCCAGACGAAATTAGGGTATGACAGTTGCCCCTCTTTACTTGTCTTTTATTGGAGATAAAAGGAAAGTAAAGATAAGACACTAATTTCGTTCCTCTCGATTTGACGAGAGTCGCGGGTGACCATAAAATCTCCACATGCAAATGACTTGTCGTTCCCGGATTTTCACAAATTGCCTAATGATGGGTGCCAAGCACCTCACAAGGACCAAAGAAAGGTCGCATGTCATCAAGCAAAGGTGCCTGGACGAAAATTAGTGTATGACACTAATTTCGCTCCTCTCGGTTGACGAGAGTCGCGGGTGACCATGACTTGTCGTTCCCGGATTTTCACAAATTGCCTAATGATGGGTGCCAAGCACCTCACAAGGACCAAAGAAAGGTCATATGTCATCAAGCAAAGGTACCCGGACGAAAATTAGTGTATGACACTAATTTCGCTCCTCTCGGTAGACGAGAGTCGCGGGTGACCATGAAATTTCCGCATGTAAATGACTTGCTGTTCCCGGAGGAACAAAAGGTGCAGAAGACTATGTCAGCCTCTGCATGCTATCAAGCGTTCTGTCTTACAGATAGCAAAAGAATGTTTATACGGATAACCACTCGGGTATTTCCGCGTATCATCGGGCCTGCCGCCTCTGGATGATACAAGGGTGCAGAATGACCAAACTTGGTCTCTGCTTGTCATCGGGCCCGCCGCCTCTGGATGACAAAAGGGTGCGGATAACCGTAAGGTATCTTCGCGTATCATCGGGCCCGCCGCCTCTAGATGATACAAGGGTGCAGAATGACCAAACTTGGTCTCTGCTTGTCATCGGGCCCGCTGCCTCTGGATGACAAAAGGGTGCGGATAACCGTAAGGCATCTTCGCGTATCATCGGGCCCGCCGCCTCTGGATGATACAAGGGTGCAGAATGACCAAACTTGGTCTCTGCTTGTCATCGGGCCCGCCGCCTCTGGATGACAAAAGGGTGCGGATAACCGTAAGGTATCTCCGCGTATCATCGGGCCCGCCGCCTCTGGATGATACAAGGGTGCAGAATGACCAAACTTGGTCTCTGCTTGTCATCGAGCCCGCCGCCTCTGGATGACAAAAGGGTGCGGATAACCGTAAGGTATCTCCGCGTATCATCGGGCCCGCCGCCTTTGGATGATACAAGGGTGCAGAATGACCAAACTTGGTCTCTGCTTGTCATCGGGCCCGCCGCCTCTGGATGACAAAAGGGTGCGGATAACCGTAAGGTATCTCCGCGTATCATCGGGCCCGCCGCCTCTGGATGATACAAGGGTGCATGTCACATGACCTCAGGGTCAGTATGACAAAGATTATGGGGTGGCCGACAAAAGCAAGGCTCTTGCTCCTACGTATCCTCCAATGAGGAACTCAGACCTACGTAGTTCTGGATAACTTGTGAGACTTGAAAGGTCTCCATCGGAAAATGCTGACATCTCCGGAAAAGGCGCAGATGACCACATTGGCCTCTGCTCATCAATCACACTTGGGGTCACTGAATGACGAGGTGCGGATAACCGTAAGGTGTCTCCGCGGGCTACCAGCTCTTGGGTCATGGCAACAAAAGGCGGTGTGGTCGACAAAAGCGAGGCTCTTGCTCCTACGTATCCTCTAATGAGGAACTCAGACCTACGTAGTTCTGGATAACTTGTGAGACTTGAAAAAGTCTCGGTGTTTTCTCCACTAAAATGCAACATGCTTTAGCAAAGAGACAAATATTCCAACTGATTTAGAGCAGCATATGCTTTTTTGAGTGAAAAACAATGCGTCTACCGGGGAAGGAGAGTCTGCTGATGAAATCTCCCATAACCATAAATGAGATTTTGGATGTTAGCATTTTGTTTCTAAATGACCATTTAGAGGAAACACTGGGTTTGACAAAAATAGAAGAAATCCACTCAAAGTGTATCAATCTCGCACAGGTAAGTGTTTCATCCTAATTCCGAACCATAGATATGTCATGACTTGACTTTGCAAATTATTTCCTATCAAATCAAAAATTACATGCGTGATCATGGATCAAATAGGACTTCCCTTGGGAATGGGTTCTTTTGGCGGTTTTTTTTTTTTCAGCTTTTGTGTGTTTTTGGCTTTTGATTTTTTGTTGGCTTTTCCTTTTCTGTTTTTGTTTAGTGTGGGGCGAAAAAGTCGCTAGCGCACTGATTTTGGTTGGCAATTAAAGGGAGAAGACCATTTTAGGTCGTGGTTTCCTTTCTTTCTTTTTTTGTTTATTTGGTGACAATTCTGTATTGTTCAGATATTGTCCGGTCCAAAGACCTCTCTACACATTTCTTCTGTTTTTCCTTCGATCCCCGATCAGGGGCTTTCTTTCCTTCTTCTTCTTCCTTTTTTACTTTCTCCCATTCTTTGATTGGGAATTTCCTTTCTTTTCTTTTGCTTTCTCCCACTCTTTGATTGGGGAATTTTCCTTCTTTTCTCTTCTTCTTCTTTTTCTTCTTCTTTTCTTTTTTTTTTTTTTTGCTTTCATTGGAAATTTTCCTTCTCTTTTTCTTTGATTGGAAATTTCCCTTCTATTCTTTTTTGCTTCCGAGGGTAAGGATTGACATTCTCACCCTGGGTCAAGGTTTATGGTGAGTCGGGATTTTGGCTCAAAGCTCGTAGAATGGCTAGACATGATACATGTCAGGGCTTGGTTTGGTTCAAGGATAAAAGGGATGCCCCACATTATTTCCATGACACAAATGCAAAAATGATGATTTGGAAATTTTATGCAAAACTGGTCATGCATGCACCTATGCGGACACTCAAGTGTCAAATTTTTATGGTCATGTGATGCTAGGGCTCAGGACTCATTTCCTCTATTTTAGTCAACCCAATGTTTCCAAAATATGTTCTTTTATCAATTTGTGCATTCCTCCAAGTCATTTTGGGCGTCCGGGGAAATTTTCACAGCATTCACCCTTCAGGTGTAGACACGTTTTTTCTTCAAAAATCGGTTATGATCAATGAATGAATTTTTTCCAAAGAAAAGTTGGAAATCGTCTCTTTTCAAAAGCATGTCGGTTTTTAGCTAGACAACTTATTTTCTCTTTTTCCACTTTTTTCCTTACTTGCTTTCTTCCTTTCCTTTTTGTTCTCTTTTCCATTTCATTCATTTCATTTTTTCTTTTCTTTTTTTATTTTTATCATGATTTTTTTGTTTATTTTACACATTTATTTTTTGGACGATGTTCCTAAACGAAGAACTCTACACGGTTCCAGAATTTCAAACATCATCAATAGTAATGATATATAAACACTAACGCAACAATCTAAACAAAAATGTATGCGCTGTACAAATGACAACAAAAACAAACATTAGTCTCTCAAGTCAAAACAATAACATAGAATAAAAAGTGACAAAAGAAATATGAAAGAAAACATGAATCTGGGGATGTCCCAGTCACGTATCTCCACTCCCTCCCAAGAAGTCAAGCAAATCGGCCATCTCCTCATCCTCGTGGGCCTCTTCTCCATCGCCGGGAGCTCCTGGGGGTGCCTCTCCTGCTTGGGCCTCGGGCCAATCTCCGGGCCATGCAACCTCTGCCATGAACTGGTCTGGAGTAGGGCATGAAAAAGAAGCGAAGCCCTGGCTCTGCATGCTAAGGCTCATCTGGTATAGACAATCATGGGTCCGTACATGTGCTCGGTGGTTGGCCGCCTGCTGGCGAACCAAATGCCGTAAATACTGCTCCATGTCAAATGCCCCAGCCTGGCCAGCCTGATGAGGTGGTGGTGGCGCGCCTGCGGCCTGTGGAGCATCACCCTGAGCCTGTCTCTGGGTACAGTACTTCTCAATAAAAGCCCGGGTGATGGGCGGCCGAATCACCTTGGTAGGTGCAACGGGGACTCCGAACGACTGGCAGAGTCCTGTGATCAGTGCGGGGAATCCCAGGGCCCTGTTGGACTTATCTGGGTCCAAAGGGTGCCTAGTGGGCGCCATACCTGCAAAAATATAGATGGCATCAACGATCAACTGAGCCACATGGATGCTCATTCGTGTCAGGACGGCGTACACCAGCTGACACTTCGGCATGGGAATGTCGGAATTATGATCGGTGGGCAGGATGTTGCTGAGGAGCAACGTCATCCATATCTGGGTCAGGGTGGTCATGTTGGTGCGCATGATTCGCACTCGCCTCCCTGCAGCAGTCCGGGCAAAATCCTGCCCCGGTATACATAGCAGCTGGGCGATGGCCTCCTCATCGAACCCATCAGACCGGTTCCTCCTCTGGCCATACTCACATTCCTGGCCCTCTTCCAACACCAACGGATATCCTAGGAGTTGGCCGATAGCGTCGGCATCAAACGGGATCCACTGACCCCTTACCCAGGATCTCATGTCACGCACGCCCTCCTCTGTTGGCCAAGCATTGGCATAAAACTCAAGGACTATTTCTGGGTCAAACTTGGCCATGGGAGTAACCAGTGATGCCCACCGCCGGCGCCCTATTTCCTCCTGGAAGTCAGTATATTCGTCGTCCCTGAGCTGGACGCGTCGCTCCCGGAGAAACGACCATCCCTTGATGGCCTCGAAGCGCTGTTGGTGTACAGCGCTCCTAAAGCGGTGACTGTCATACTCCGGAGCGGAACTAGTTCCTTCGGCTGCCTTGTCCTTCCTGGACCTCTTTGAGGCAAGCTTCCTTGGGGCCATTTCCTGCGAAGGCAAACATTTGGAAAGTTAGTTTTACCAGTGGGACACTACTCTTAAAACAAAAATGGCGTACAACCTCTTCCCATAAACATCAATGTAAATTTAGAGCAAGCTTATGCGCATATTTCCTTACGAACGTTCGCTTGCACAAGACATTCTGTTAACTAAGAAAAATGCACCCATATACAATCAAGGCAGCTTCGTTACCTAGATTATTTACATGTACTTCCAAGGTGTATTTGTTACTTACATCACACACATCTCCTTGGCTAAATTTACATACATGCATACTCAAAGCATTTTGGGGTACCAAAAATTGCACATGTGCACATCTTGGTATTTCTAACACCTATACATACACAAACTTCATGATGAATATTGACTATCTACACAATAAAGTGCTACATTTCATGCTCTTCTCAAGTTTTTGCTACCTAAAGCCGCATGCAAATTCAAGTATATTTTCCTTTGCTGACTAAAATTGTATTAAAAGGTATATAGTCTTTTTGTAATGTATTTTCTTTACATAACATGCAACATATTTATATATATATTTTTTTTTGTGAGACATTTTGACTACCAAAAATTATATGTACATACATCCAAGTATTTTGCTATCATACCCAAAGTGTAAATTGCCAAAGGTATTTTGCTACCTATTCTAAACCAACACATTCATGACGAGCAAAATTCCTAAACATCTAGGCGTAGGGAAATTATTGTAGCATGGCCCATAGCTGATTGCTGGCCAAAAAGGGTAACTTTACCCAATATGCACCTCCTCTTGTGTTCTTTTTGCATAAAATTTTAATTCCTAGGCCTAGGATATATGCGGGGCAATTACTCTAGCCTTTTTCAGGAATGAATACATATTCCAAAAAAAAGAAAATGTGTACAAACCAAACTGCCCCATGGGTTGTTTCCTTACAAAAGTCACGCGCTAATGCCATTGAGGCATTTCACCGAACACTTGGTGGGCGCGCGTTTAGGCGTCAATAGCAAGAGAACGGGGACAATGTGGCATGTCCCATTGTTCCAAAATGCATTATAGGCCTAGGGCCATCCCATACACACCCCTAATTCAACCTAATCAAGCAAGAAAACAAACCAAAATTGCCCTATATATTTGATCATACTCCCACAATTTAGAGCACCAAAAGGAGATCAAAATACACCAATGAAAAGCTAGAAAGCTTAGGGATGGAACACTTACTTGTTGGTGATGAACAAAAGCGCAAAACGGAATCAAAAAATGCGGAAAAGGATGACCCTAGGGCTGCAAACTCGTCAATCCCGTGGGTATGGCTTTTGAAAGGGGGGAAAAGAAGTTTTTGAATGCAAAAACGCCCCCCTTCCGTCATTCTTATAATTTGGTGCAGGGGTGGCTCGCCCAGGCGAGCTAACCTGCACATTTTTTTTTTTTTTTGTTTTTTGAGGGGAACATTAACCATGTCCCCTCCCTTCTCATGGATTAGCATCTTGCCTAACTTGAACTTACTTAGGTTAGAATTAGGCGTTGATTATTTATTTTTTACTTTTTAAAACAAACAAATAGTAAAAGAAAGCTGCAAAATACAAAGGATACGGGGCTGCCTTGCAGCGACATTCTCTGCTTGTTTCGCACAGAGAAGGGGCAACGATCGGTCGGTCGTGACCCCATCCCCACTTGCATCCGTCCTTAAGTACCTGCAAGTAATAAACAACCAGGTATGGCCAATCTTGACCGCGTCATTACCCTACCTTGATTGGTTTCCGCCGCTCACGTTTTGTCTCTACCTCAGAAGGTAGCCCAAGGTGATCCTGCCCCTGTTTTACCACAACAATATACATGCGTATGCGTATGCATGAATGTTTTCAAATGCAGCAAATTTAGGGAAAGTTGGTTCAGGTTCAATTCTAATTAAGCGCTTGGGGGATCCCATGAACTGAGCGGAAGGGCTCAGGTGATCACAGATTAACGCAAGGTGTGAAACTAACGTGAGGACTAAAAGCCTCGAATCCACGTTCATTTCTTTGAAAGATTGTAACGAGAGATACAACAGACAGGAAATCCCTGGGGGAAATCCAGAAAACGCATAAAGATAAAGAACACGCAGCGACATCCTTAATTGCCCTAGCTTCTAAGCATAATATTGTTTGACGACATCAGAGTTCACGGGTGAAGGTAGCTCTTCGCCATCCATGTTGGTAAGCACCAGGGCTCCTCCGGAAAAAGCCCTCTTCACAACAAAAGACCCTTCGTAGTTCGGGGCCCATTTCCCTCGATGGTCCTTGACAGCATGGGACATTTTCTTTAGCACAAGGTCTCCCTCATGGAACTTGCGTAAGCGTACTTTCTTGTCGAATGCACTCTTCATTCTTTGCTGGTACAAGCGCCCATGACTCATGGCCGTTAAGCGCTTACCCTCAATGAGGTTGAGCTGATCATAGCGTGTTTGAGCCCACTCTGATTCCTTTAATCCGGATTCTGCCAAGATCCTTAATGACGGGACTTCTACCCCAAATGGTAACACAGCCTCCATCCCATATACCAATGAGAACGGCGTTGCCCCAGTTGACGTTCGCACTGAAGTCCGGTAACCGTGCAACGCGAAGGGGAGCATCTCGTGCCAATCCTTGTATGACACGGTCATCTTTTGGATAATCTTTTTGATATTCTTATTGGCCGCTTCCACGGCTCCATTCATCTTTGGCCGGTAGGGCGTGGAATTGTGATGCTGGATTTTAAACTCATCGCACATTTCCGCCATCATCTTATTATTCAGGTTGGTGCCGTTGTCCGTGATAATCTTCCTTGGCAAACCATATCGGCAGATGATCTCTTTCTTAATGAACCTGACCACCACATTCCTCGTGACATTGGTATATGAAGCCGCCTCGACCCACTTGGTGAAATAATCTATCGCTACGAGGATGAAGCGATGACCATTCGAGGCCTTGGGCTCGATGGCCCCGATGACATCTATTCCCCACATGGAGAAAGGCCAAGGGGCGGACATGACATTCAGAGGGTGTGGTGGGGCATTGACATTATCTGAGAATGCTTGACATTTGTGGCATTTCCTCACATGGACACAACAATCACTTTCCATGGTAAGCCAGTAATAACCTGCTCTTAGGATCTTCCTGGCCATAGCATGTCCGTTGGCGTGCGTTCCAAACGAGCCCTCATAGACTTCTTCGATCATGTGATTTGCCTCCTTGGCATCCACAAACCGCAGGAGTGTCATGTCATGATTTCTTTTATACAGTATGCTTCCGCTCATGAAGAAACCGGCTGCCAACCTCCTCAATGTCCTTTTATCGTTGTCGGCAATCTCTGGCGGGTATTCTTTGCTTACGAGATATCGCTTGATGTCGAAATACCAAGGCTTTCCGTCCCGTTCCTCTTCCACTTGGCAACAATGTGCGGGTTTGCCACGACACCAAAATTCAATGTAGGGTAGATCCCCGTGCGGTGTTAGCTGGAACATAGACGCCAACGTAGCAAGTGCATCCGCCATTTGATTTTCCTCGCGGGGAACATGATGGAAGGAGATCTCATCGAAAGTCTTAGCCAATTCCGTGATATAGGCTTTGTAGGGTATCAGCTTGGGATCTCTAGTTTCCCATTCCCCTCTCAGCTGATGGATTAC